>NC_053155.1:185334329-185640579 GCF_016835505.1 Polypterus senegalus | reverse complement strand
TCATTTAATGAAGAAACAAATCCATTCAGAGGACTGAATCCTTCTAACAGGGTTATTAAAATGTGAATTAGCAGTGAAAACAGGTCACTGATTAGGAAAAGGGTTGGAATGAAAACCTGTAGCCGCTGTGGCCCTCCAGGCCTGGAGTTCGACACCCGTGCCGTACACCATGTTGCTTTTATTATTGGAGGCATCCTACCTTCAGCCACTAAACCATGTGGGATTATCAAATCACCTGCACCAGGTGCTCTGATCACTATATTCATAATATATTATTATGCAGATTCCTGTGTTTGTTATTTTTCACTTACATTATAATTACTGTTAACTATGTTCTTTATATAAGTGTTAGGTATATCACTTTATTGCACCCCATGTATACAGCCTTACCTGCATGTGGATGGCTGCTTCAAGCAAAGAGACTCACTAGCTTTGAACAAGCAGACCAAACGGTTGCCTTCAGACGTGTGCCAATCTCCAAAGCAGATGCCCACTCACCGCACTGCTTTCTTTTGAAGACGTCTCTTCTCAGCCACTAACTCCTGTGAGAATATGGCAATCACCTACACCAGGTGCTCTTAACAATTTACCTTGTCCCAATCAAATAATATGAAGCCAACACTGTTATAAAGCAACATTAATAAAAACACAGTAAAATCGATAGTAGCAAAAGTACGAAATATGTTTGAAAAGAGTCTTAAAAAGTTAGGAAATGTATTTGAAAGAGAGCCTTATTAAAAAGCTTCAGATTTTCTTTAGCCTGCAGGGAGTCTGACAATTTCTTTAGATTCTTTTTTCTTTTGTTGTTCCCTTCTCTGTTCTCCATGCTTTGTTTTCTCTGGGCTGCTCAGCATGCATCTTGAACTTAAAGGCCTCGCTTGAAGTGGAATTAACAGATGACTACAAGAATAATCAATATGTGTTTATCTTTCTCAGGCTGATTGTCCATTTTGATCCTAATTACTCTGGGCTAATAAATTACAAAATGTATTTGTAGCCATTTGCTTTATTGCACTTTAAAAGAATGATTTAAAAGATACCCAATTCAAGTCAGTAAAAACACAGAGTTTAAAATCGATCTACTGCATAGCAGTCATTTAAAAAGTTACATAAGAGTTTGTTTGAAAAGAGTCTAGGGCTTAAAACTTTATGGACGCTCTGTTGAAGTAAAGAAAAATGTCTGTCCTAATTGCTGTCAGGTCAATCAGTGTTAGCTCACACAGTCTCACACTTGCTTGCAGTCCAAGTTCATATTTTACTGTATATATTGTTTAATTTACAGTATAGTTCAGTATTGTGAGGTTTGAACATTTGTGAAGTCGATAAATGGAGTCGAGAGGAGCCAAATGAGGTGTTTCAGGCATCTGATATGGTTGCGTCCTGGAGGTTGATTCCCTGTTGAGGTCTTTTACGGGTATGACCAGCTGGGAGGAGACCCCATGAAAGACCCAGGGATGGCTGGGTGGATTATATCTCCCAGATGGCATGGGAACACCTTGGGATTCCACAGTATCAGTTGGCAAGTAAGGCTGGAGAAAAGGACATTTGGGCCTCACTGCTAAGACTGTTGCCCCCATGACCCAGCTTTGGATAAGTGGTGGAAAATAAATGAATGAAAATCAGTTTAAAATATAATATAGAAAATTTGTTTGTGTGATTATTCATAAGTAAAACATATATGCTTTTTCAGTACTTGTATTGGTGTAATTCTATTTTGTAAGAGTTATTCAGAATATTAAATGGCATGAGGTACAGTAAATGTTTTCATCCAAATACACATAATGAAACATTCCAATGTTTTGTTTCTTCACAGCTATCTAGCTTTTTCACCTTTATGCTGGACAACTTCACTCACCTCAGTGGCGACAGTCCAGGTAAATTCATGATGTCCTTTCATAACAATGCTGTTTATTATACCAGTGACACAAAGTGCACTATTAAATTGTGTGCTAAATGGTATTATTTTGCTTTACTGTTGAAATGTTTTTATTTTCTCCCCTGTTAAGGTACCATGTGCAGGAAGTTCACATATCATTTAGGAATAACTAGCATAATGAGGTTCAGGAGAATATACTCATTCACTAAGAAGGAGCAGCTGTGACAGGTGCATAGGCTTATGAACAGCTTCAAAAGTTGGTAGAGAAGGAAGAGGCCTCAAAGTGGTTTGATAATCAGGGTAAAAGTCAATATGTACAATGGGAAACAAACTACTTTATGCAGCTTAACTTTCAAAAAGTGTCCCATAAAGAGATAGCAGGAATATGCCAAGGGGGAGGTAGTGGCAGAATGATTTTTTTTTTTGTATGCACTCGCAGCTGGAAATCAAAGGAAGGTATGAATGGCTTATTTGTCTCTAAGCTATCCTGGATTTAGCACTGTCGAGATGTTGTTTCGCTTCATTCCATGTATCTAAATACAATATTTTTATTTTCATTACTATTATTATTTTTATATAATTATTTATTTAACTAAATACATTTTACAGTTTTATCCAAGGTGACTACCAAGTTTAGGGTACTTTATCATTTTTAATATGTATGTAAGTTTTATAACTGGATCACATGCAAGCTAAATGACATGTGGTCACATGGCGATTTGAATGCAGAGACTGAGACTGCAATGTTGTGCTATAAAAGTGCAATGTCCTGGCCACTGTTTTCAATGAACAAGATGATGTATTCAATTTCTGCTGTAGCACAGGACCTCCTGTCAAGTGCAAATAACTTAATAAATTAACTTTCAAACTGAGAACTATACAATCAGTGTATGTGTGTTCCATCTTCCATTCTATTGAATTGTAGGAATAAAATGCTGACAGCGTGTATGTTTAATTTTTCATCTATAAATGACACATATCTTTTTTTGTTTTGGTAAAACTGGATAATCCTAGAAAATTGTTATTTCCTTTTTCCACTGTTTTCCAGACAAGGGGTTAAAACATAGCTAATAATAGTGAGTAATTAATCTCTGACCTATAAGCTTATATTTAAAAAAAAAACGAGATAATTGACTTTTGTACTTTTAAAGATCAAACCCTAAAGCACCAACTCCATGCACGTTTGAGAACACAGTTCATCATTAATGATAATATACAACAGTTCAATGAAAGTGCTCAAAATACTTCTATTGCAATGTTATAATAAATATTAATTAAGAGTAGATATAGGGAAAGTGTTGCTTAGCAACTAGTATTTTGGGCCTGATTTTACCAGGGCAGTCATTTGAATTGAATTCTGCTCCAGATTTACAATTAATTTATTTTCATTGCCACTGAGTACATAATCTGTAACTTTGTGAAACCAGAAGGAAACACTTAGTACACATGAATGTGACAGCACTGCATCCATAATTTTTTAATTAATTTTTCTTCTCTGTGGCCCTAATATAGTTATGTACAAAAAACACAGAAAATAAGCAAAGATGTAATATTTCCATATAAAGATGAATCATCAAGTGGTGACCCAGACTGAAAATCAGTCTGGGTTTTAAGTGTTATTTGCTTTAAATTGGTTAACTTAATATGTAAATATATATACAGGTGAAATTCTATACTATTATGACCAGCGGCTCAAGGATAGCTTCGTAGCTGCTCTGCTGCATCTGGTAAACAGTGAACCAAGAGCAAAGTGTCACACAATGTTTAACACTGAACACTCAATCTGGACTCATCTTTCTGTCTCTAGTACTGCTAACACAATGAACCAAGCTTGTCAATACCTATATAAAAAATAGGGATTCTTAAACTGCAAAAAATATTTTATTTCAGATATAACTTTTTTTAAAATAGAAATACAGGCATGAATACAAAATGAAAATTAGATATTAGATGTAACTTTTCTTTACAGAAATACAAACATGCTTCTAATGTTATTTTTTTGTTAAGGCCCCCAACGCCTGATCTTTAACTTCTTCTGTTTTTTCGATCCTTCAAAATTGTTGACAGTGGTGAAGGTGCCTATTCTGAATGCTTTTGCCACGTTATTTGTCTTCATTCTGGAATCAATCTTTTCCAGGATTATTAATTTTTCTTTCAGCATAAACTCACTTTTTTGTTCATCGCAAAGAAAACTTTGAGAAGTGCTATGAAACTGGGACAGTACAGTATCCGCACATGACACAACAACTTATACAAATGCTCGGTGGAGCAGTCAGTCAGTCGGTCATTGTCCAACCCACTATATCCTAACACAGTGTCACAGTGGAGCATCCATCCATCCATCCATCCATTATCCAACCCACTATATCCTAACTATAGGGTCATGGGGCTCTGCTGGAGCCAATCCCAGCCAACACAGGGCGCAAGACAGGAAACAAACCCTGGGTAGGGCGCCAGCCCACTGCACACAGTGGAGCACTGACTAAGAATTCAGCTATGTGTATGATGTCGTGCCTACATGCATCAGGCCTCACTGAGACTGCCTGAGACTAGAAATTTTACAATAGACTGTCAATTTCTTTTGGTGTAACAGGAAAGAGACAGCCTGTCACAGGTTTACGGAGACTCTGTGAAAATGTAGGCACGGTATTAAGTATTTTTTTCATTGCATTATAATCTTCTGTGGCTATTTTTGGTCAAAAAAACTTTTGTTATACTGAAATTTCCATTTTGTTAAAACAAACCCTGTTTAACATGATATTGTATGAACATTTGTTCAGGTCAACAAAAATGGTTTGTTAGTTCTGTATTTGACAGATTTGACCTGTATGTGTTCAGCTAAAGAGCTGAAATTTGGCAGAATAATACTCCTAGGGTTGTAGGTATCTGCTAAGGACATTTTGATATTTCTAGCATATGGGACATTCTAATAAACTGCATCCCTACAGCACTGACAGCAATCGCATGGAGAAATGGGACGTGTTGCTGTGGTTCGGAACATAGTCAGTTTAGCGCCACTAATCTAGTAAAAAATGTACTTAGCATATATTTCCCTATCTTATCTGCAACATTGTGACAAATGGTGATGTGGGGACTACAATTCCCATCAGTCAGTGTGCTCCACATGATTTCATCAATGCTGTCAAAGCAATTTTTCCACAACCAACACCCATAACTGTATATTACTTCTTTTCAACTGCCCTTTGCCATACACTGCTTATATGTTTAAGTCATTGCATGTGCCATGTAAATGTCCATCCTGTAATCATCTTTACTGTTTGTAATACACTCAAGTAGAGCACAACTCAGCCATAAACCATATTAATAAAATGATATTAATAATACTACTTGTTTAATTGTGTGCATCACCTTGTTTGAATGTTTGCATCACCTTGTTTAATTTTGCGTGTCACATCGTTACATTTTTTGTCACTTGCTCTTCGAGGCCACCGCATGGTAACAAACTTGAACACAAATTCCTGAGTGAGCAAAGTAAAATCCCACTTTGGAAGTTGAGTTTAGTTTAGTTTGCTTGCTACCATTGTATGATATGTACAGTACTTAGTGCTCATTACAAAGTTAGGATTTTTGGTTTGCTCTAGTTTTTAGTTCACTTTACATCATCTTCCATTTTGTAAGTTTATTTGGGTTTATTTCAGTTCTTACTAGTTCCATTTTTAGTTCCCCAGTTCCTCCAAGATAAGCTGTTGTTCCCATAGACTAGGCCTATTTCAATTTGTGTATTACTTTTGATGTAAATTTTCCAAAATGTTGTAACGCTAGAAGATTTCAGAGCGTTATATTCAAATCTGATTTAAGCTACCATTTTCACAGAGTGAGATTATATTTATACCAAATATTCCTATTTTTCAAATAATTACTTTTTAAAATTCAAAAGAATACAGTTTCCTCTAAAATCGTGTTTTGCAATAACCACCAACAAAAGCCAACATCAATCACTAAGAAGATCAGGAATTGATTTATGGCAGGTATATTTTACTCTTGGGCAGTTGTACGTAACATGTTCAAGAGTAAGGAGCTCCAGTGAACAAATAAATATGAGCTCCAAGTAAAAAAATGCTAGAAATATTGTGAACAGAAAAGTACTCAGTTAGTTACATAGTAATTCTGATACATCTGATTAACTGGTGCCACTTTAACCGAGACCCATTATTTTCTGTCTTCTAGAATAAACACCATCTATCCTGTATTGGATTCAATAATTGATGGGAAGATGTTTTTTCCACTTTTATATTAATGTTTGAAACTGCCCTTCTGATTTTCTTCATATGCCACATACAGCATACTATAAATGTAGCACATTATTTGAAAAAAAAGTGCATTGCAATTTGTTCAAAATTAAGGAAGCATTTAAAGACCATTCATTCAACTGTCCATCAGTTTGTTTTTCAAAGGCTTTGTCCAGTTCAGAAAGGAGGGCGAATGTCCATCATGGAACCATCAGACACAAGGCAGGATACCACGCTAAAAGAGATATAAAGTTTGACTCGTTAATTTTTAGTGTTTCACTTCACAGCCAAACAGGAATATTAAGATTCACTCCAGTACAGCTTGTCTGGTTGGTGAAATGGGCATATTCAGTATAAAGGCCATTTAGCATTTGACTATGTAGGCATGGTGGCACAGTGGGTAGCGCTGTTGCCTCACAATTAGGAGACCTGGGTTCGCTTCTCGGGTCCTCCCTGCATAGTGTTTGCATGTTCTCCCCATGTGGGATTCCTCTGGGTACTTCGGTTTCTTCCCACAGTCTAAAGACATGCAGGTTAGGTGCATTGGCAATCCTAAATTGTATGTGTTTGTGTGCACCCTGCGGTGGGCTGGGATTGGATCCAGCAGACCCCCGTGACCCTGTAGTTAGGATATAGCGGGTTGGATAATGGATACCATAAATAAGAATAAACATTTACCTGAGATACATTTACCTTGTTTGAGTCTATAAATGTATAGCTTGTGCACTTTAGGTAATGTACAAACCAAAAGTATTTTTTATAGCACATTAATTGTATATAGTGAATGCCAGCCTAGGGAACATTACAGTATAGAACCTGAAAATTATTGTTTACACATACATTTTTGACATGTATGTAGCTTGCTTAAGTTACACAGTATATCAGAAGTGGAGACTAAACCAGTAGCCTTTTCCAGTGCTTCAGTCAATAAGCAATACTGTGACCTATTATATTATACTAGCCAACCCGTGGCGTAGCATACGCCGCATATAATTATTTATTGATGAGTGAACACTTCCTGAAAGACACAGTTGTCCAAATAGGGAGTGTTTGAGGATACAACTGTCAGCGAATGAAAAGATGGAACTCTGGAGAGAGCAACATACAATTGTCCGTAAATGAAAACAGGTTTTGGCAGATACAGGCATATTTTTTTGAAAGTTTGTCCTTGTGCCTTATTAATAGTCATTGCAAACGCCAATCTAACAGGAAACTGTCTGCGTGTAAAAGTAGAAGGCAAATTAGAATCTGATGTGGTCAGGGAAATCCGGGGAAAAAGGAGAGTTTGTGAGGTAGTAGATGTGATAGTCTTACACACCAGTACATTGGGGTGAATGCTGGTAACAGAAAGTCTAGTGCCATTACAGAGTCCTTTTGCTGGCATGAGGTTCCTGAGAAGCATGATGACTGAATCAATTTTAATTTTGAGTTTAGGCGGAGGCATGCCAGTGGAAGAGAGTCAACGCTGGTGAAAGTTACTTCACCATTAGGAATAAGTTTCAGCACCTGTTCATTAAGTTGTAGTGAGTCTTCGTTGGTGATGCTTAATATAGCTCGTGTACTGAGTTGTTCCAGAGTGACAGTTGAGAAGTCGATGCCGCCACATAATTGCCTCGGGCGGGGCCTTGTCGTGCATTCCCCATGGCATGGGAGGAGGGTTAGAGTGGGTGTTCGTGGCTCTTTTGTGCGTAGCCCATGAGCGGGGCTCTGTTAGAGTTGGCGGGTGGGGCTCTGTGAGCTGGCGGTCGTGGCTCTCTGTCTTGCGTGTGGTGAAAAGTCAACGTGGCTCAGAGGTGCATGTGGGCTTTTGCACAGACGAAAGCGACTGAGGCTGTGTTTGGTGAGTTGTTGCGTCCGGGCACATGAGCAGGCAGTGCACATGCCTCTAGAGTGGTTACAGTTGGTGTGCGTGGCTCTGTCGTGTGTATCCCATGATGCGGTAGGAGGGTCTTAGTCTTAGAGTTGGCGTGTGGGGCTCTGTGAGTTGCCGGGAGTGGCTCTCTGTTTTGCTTGCGCTCACTGTCTTGCGTGCCTTTAGTGAATTATATATAAAGATATAGAAATTTTAATATAAATATTCACAGTGTGCAGATGGAACAAAAAGACATTTATTATTAATCACAAGATTTAACTGTTGTGAAATGGTGTAAGATGACATCATGAAAATAAGGATGAAGTTGCCTGGCACCTTTCTATCCAATCAGATCACAAACCTGAACATAGGCTTATAAAATCATAACAGTAAATTCATAAAGAGATATAAAACTGGGACTCAAAGAAGTCATTTTTTGCAAAGGTCACCAAGCTGTTTGAAATCTGTAATATTTTATTGTTAGCTTAGTGTTTCTATTTTTGCACACAAACAAGACTGCATTAATCAAATTGCACAGTGAGAATGAGTCACATCACACTCATTTGCTGCCTACTTCCTTCTCACTGCTGAAGAACAGTGCAATGTAGAATATCTACAGTTAATCTGTGGTACGCTCCATTTATAGTTGAGAAGCCATCTTAAATTATTTTGATTTTCCTTAATGAAATGTTTGGACGGGCAAGCGTAAAAACACTGCTATTGGCTGATGTAGTTTAAGTTTGTAAGACTACAGGGAAGCTCATACAAAGTATCTTATTGTCTACTGTGCTGGCATATTGTGAAATTGTACGTCAATCCATCCATTGCTCCCACTCAATTTAATTTTAGGTTTGTTAGCAACAACATTTTAACTCCACTGCAACAACAACAACAACATTTATTTATATAGCACATTTTCATACAAAAAGTAGCTCAAAGTGCTTTACATACTGAAGAAAAGAAAAATAAAAGACAAAATAAGAAATTAAAATTAAGACAACATTAGTTAACATAGAAAAGGAGTAAGGTCCGATGGCCAGGGTGGACAGAAAAAACAGAAAAAAACTCCAGACGGCTGGAGAAAAAAAAATTAAATCTGCAGGGGTTCCAGGCCACAGGACCGCTCAGTCCCCTCTGGGCATTCTACCTAACATAAATGAAATAGTCCTCTTTGTAGTTAGGGTTCTCACGGAGTCATTTGATGTTGATGGTCATACAGACTTCTGGCTTTTAATACATCCATCATTGTTGGAACATCACGGTGCTTTGAGTATATGGTGGTGGCTAAAGGATACCGGAAAAGGAAACAGAAAAGAGAGTAGGGGTTAGTACAGATTTTAGAGCCACCATGAATAGTTATTATAATGAGTTGGAGATATAGAGTATCAGGATTTTGATTACACTGAAATTATGAGAAGGCCATGTTAAAGTAATGTGTTTTCAGCAGTGTTTTACACTGCTCTACTGTATTAGCCTGGCAAATTCCTATTGGCAGGCTATTCCAGATTTTAGGTGCATAACAGCAGAAGGCCGCCTCACCACTTCTTTTAAGTTTTGTTCTTGGAATTCTAAGGAGACACTCATTTGAGGATCTAAGGTTCCGATTTGGAATATATGGTGTCAGACATTCCGATATATAAGATGGGGCGAGATTATTTAAGGCTTTATAAACCATGAGCAGAATTTTAAAGTCAATCCTGAATGACACAGGTAACCAGTGTAGCGACATCAAAACTGGAGAGATGTGCTTGAATTTTCTTTTCCTAGTTAGGATTTTAGCAGCTGCATTCTGCACTAGTTGCAAATGATTTATGTCTTTTTTGGGTAGTCCTGGGAGGAATGCGTTACAGTAATCTAGTCGACTGAAAACAAATGCGTGAACTAATTTCTCAGCATCTTTCAGTGATATAAGAGGTCTAACTTTACTTATGTTTCTTAAGTGAAAAATGCTGTCCTAGTGATCTGATTAATATGCGATTTAAAATTCAGATTACAGTCAACAATTACCCCTAAGCTTTTACCTCCGTCTTGACTTTTAATCCTAATGTATCCAGTTTATTTCTAATAGCCTCATTGTATCCATTATTGCTAATCACTAAGATTTCAGTTTTCTCTTTATTTAACTTGAGAAAGTTACTATTCATCCATTCTGAGATACAAGTCAGACATTGTGTTAGTGAATCAATAGAATCAGGGTCATCAGGTGCTATTGATAAATACAGCTGTGTGTCATCAGCATAGCTGTGGTAGCTCACGTTGTGCCCTGAGATAATCTGACCTAACGGAAGCATGTAGATTGAGAATAACAGCGGACCCAGGATAGAGCCTTGTGGAACACCATATCGGATATCATGTGTCTTGAGTTGTAATTACCACAACTAACAAAGAATTTTCTCCCTGTCAGGTAGGATTCAAACCAATTTAAGACACTGCCAGAGAGGCCCACCCATTGACTAAGGTGATTTCTAAGAATATTATGAACAATGGTGTCAAATGCGGCACTCAGATCTAAGAGGATGAGAACAGATAAATGGCCTCTGTCTGCATTCACTCGCAAATCATTTACTACTTTAACGAGTGCAGTTTCTGTGCTGTGATTTGTTCTAAAACCCGACTGAAATTTATCAAGAATAGCATGTTTATTGAGGTGGTCATTTAACTGCATAATGACTGCCTTCTCTAGAATTTTACTTAAGAAAGGCAGGTTAGAGATGGGTCTAAAATTTTCAAGAGCCGAGGGTCGAGATTATGTTTCTTAAGAAGGGGTTTAACTACAGCAGTCTTAAGACAGTCTGGGAAGACCCCCGTATCTAATGACGAATTTACTATGTCAAGAATATTGTCAATTAGCACGCCTGAAAATTCTTTGAAATAATTTGTTGGTATTGGGTCAAGGACGCAGGTGGAGGGTTTTAATTGAGATATTATTTTTTGTAAATCAGGTAAGTCTATCCTAGTGAAAGAGTTTAATTTGTTTATAATGGAATGCTGGGGTTTAGGAGGATTAGGGAGATATATTATGTTATTTCTAATATCATTAATTTTTTGGTTGAAAAATACAGCAAAAGCCTCACAGGTTTTACTGGAAGTACTTAGGAGGCATTCCTTTGAGTTATCTGGGTTTACACTGCAGGTACCATTGATTGGAAATATTCATCCTTCCATTATCAAACATGCTTAATTCAGTTCAGAGCCAGAGGAAACCAATGTTTACTTCAGAAGCAGGACCCAGCCCTGGATGGAACACCACTCCATCACAGAACACATTCACTATCATACATATAGAGACACAAATTTACCTACCATAAAAAAATATATATTTCAAACATGGCAGGAGAACAGGAGTCCCAGTAAAGACATGGGGTAATTTCAGGGCCGTCTTAACGCATGGGCACACTGGGCAGTTGCCTGGGGGGCCCACGAGCATAAGGGCACCATACTACTCTGTCTGTTTGTTGTGACCTGACCTGAGACCTAGGGGCCTCAGTGCACTGCTTTGCCCGGGGGCCTATAATGCTGTTAAGATAACACTGGGTAACATGCAAACTTTATTCAGTCAATGCCCAGGTGGGAATTTGAATTCAGGAATCTGAATCTGACCACCAACACTAATATGAGAACCACTGCCTTTTGCCTCTGATCATACACTCAATTAAACTAGGTGTCCAGTTGTGGTCCTAGGTGTGTCCCACCCTGGAATATACAGTAACCAAGAAAAGCGTCTCTAAGGCTGTTTAAGGTAATGTGCACCCCTAAGATGCCCTGTACATGGTGCCTCTGTTCATGGGATTAATGTGGAAATTTTATGCATGATTAGTATATTAGAATAAATATAGAACTTTACATGAACCTGATTCCAAGGGCTTAGGTCCATAAAGTTAACATAAATGAGTGGAAGTTAAATAAACAGCAAACTGAACCTAGCAATAATAACGTGGAGCAGTACTGTATGAAACACATTATATCATACTGTATTCTTACAAAAGTGTTTAATAGCTTAATCTAGTGTACTGTTACTACATATTGTTTATTTGGAAATACCTATAATATGAAATGTTGATTATTTTTGTTTAATTTTCACTGGATACAACCATTTATGAACGGAATTCATTGAATCATTTTTATCAAATGGCTTGACTATAGTAAACTGAATAAATGTACAAGATAAAACTATGTATCTCTATACAGAGAGGCAAAGGCAATCCTTGGTGAAGAGGAAATGAACATATGTAACACCATTAGCATATATCTAACATCATTTACTTTAACCACATTAATGCATCAATTCAAGCTTCCTCCTTGCTCACACAAAAGGCAATTTCCTGAAAGAGGCAAATACCCTGATACCTGTGTAAAAATGACATATGTCAAAATGATTTATTTTAATCACATTAACTCTTCAATTCAAGCCCTGTCTTTCCTCACACAAAAGGTAATGTTCTATCTGTGTAGAAATGTAATATTTCTGCCTTTGTTAAGAGAAAGCAAAGGTTATCAGCTAGTGCCTGTTTAATTCATTTAGGAATCACACTAATGGATTATGTGTGAAAGTAGCTAATAATTACAGGCTATTAACAAAAATGTTCTGCCTACAGATATCTATGATATTATTCTGCAATTCCCATTACCAGTTTTTTTTTATTTTATGTTAGCCAAATAACCAAGGTCTGCAGTGATGGAACATGAATATTTTTTTTGGCTTCCATCCATCCTCTTATTTTTATTTCTTTGGTCATTTGTTGTTAACTTTCTTTAAAAACAATGGCTGTTATTTCACTGTAGCCATCATTGTTATATTATATGGACCAATTCACAGTATTACTTTTAAAAAACAATCCAGCAACATTTTGAAATATAGTTCCCCAGAGGTTTAGTCTAGTCATCCTGTTCACCAGGTTTGAATGAGTTTATTGGAAATCTCAAAGCTTGTTTCACATATCCCTTTTGAGATATGAAGCAATTCAGTCTATCCATTCCTCAGCATTCCTCAGTTATCTGAACCTGCTTATTCCTTTATGGAGCACAACCTTGGATGGAACATAAGTCCTTCACAGGGCACACTCACACACAATCGAACTAACCCATGATCCGGTCAATTCAGAGTTGTCAGCCAGTGTAACCTGCACATCTTGGGTATGTGCAAATGTATTGATAATTACTGTATTTTATACATCAAGATTAATGACATCTTTTAAAAGGGGAAAAAGAGTTCCACAGAAAGCAGCAACATTTATTTCTGTAGCACATTTTTATACAAAAACTGTAACTCAAAGTGCCTTAGCTACTATAAAATAAGAATTACAAGCAAGAAAGCAATACGTTAGAAATAGATTATAAATGACTAAATAAATAATATATATTAAAAAAATGATAAAAAAAAATCAATACATACTTACATAACACAGATATACCAGTGTTAGAATCCATCCATCCATCCATTTTCCAACCCGCTGAATCCGAACACAGGGTCAGGGGGGCTGCTGGAGCCAATCCCAGCCAACACAGGGCACAAGGCAGGAACCAATCCTGGGCAGGGTGCCAACCCACCACAGTATTAGAATCCTAATCCTAAAAATATTATTAAGTCCATTAAGATATGTCTGATCAATGATCTGAGGGCCATGGAAAACAGAAAAGCCAAAATAATCTCAAGATGTTAGATGATGGAAAATAAACAAAATCTGCAGGAGTTCCAGGTCTAAAGACCACCCTGCCTCCACTGGGCATTCTACCTAACATAAAGGTGCTAAAGTCAATCTTATCATTTTTTTAATCTCCATGTTAGTCAATTCAATACAGTTGGTCTTGGAGACAGTTAGAGTATCTACTTTCCTTCCATCATCACAAGTGGCTACACAGTACTTTCATAAGGTGGTTGTGGTGTAACAGAGAGACCGGAAAACAAAACAAAAAAAAGTAGGGATTAACAATGATAGCACTTCCATGAAGTATATGACATAGCAATGCATATATAATCTATCAGAAGTAAAACAAAAATTAATTAATAAAAGGCCAAATTGAAAAAGTGGGCTTTCAATAGTTTTTTTAAATTGATCAATGGTATTAGCCTGGCATATCTCTTATCGGTAAAGTATTCCAAATTTTTGGTGCATAACAGCAGAAGACCTCCGCACCACTTCTTTTATGCTCCACTCTTGATATAATAAGCAAACCAATGTTAGACGATCTGAGGTCATGATTGGGAATGTAAGGGGACAGGTACTCCAAAATACAATCTGCAGTATATGTGTGAGTAAGATTATTCAGCGCTTTATATACCATTAGCAGTGTTTTAAAATCTATTCTAGAAGACACCAATGTGCTCAGGTTTTCTATTGTGGGTTAAGATTCCAGCTGATGCATTTTGAACAAACTGCAACCCGTTAAAGTCTTTCTTAAATTGTAGGAGAGCATTACAGTAATCTAATCAACTAAAAACAAAAGTGTGAATACATTTTTGACTTAATTTTTATAAGTGGTCTAACTTTTGCACTATTTCTTAAGTGAAAAAATTCAGTCCAAGTAATATTGGTAATTTGTGATTTATGGTTTGGATCAGAGTTCAGGATCACACCTAAGTTCTTATTTCTGCCTTGACGTTTACTGGCAACAGTCAAGTTAATTTCTCAGATTTATGATTTTTTCCTTACTTAGCTTGAGAAAACTACTATTCATCCATTCAGTGATACAAGACAAGCATTTGATCAAAGAACACAGAGAGTCAGAGTCATCGAGTGCTATCAATAAGTAAATCTGTGTGTTGTCTACATAGCTGTGGTAGCTCCCTGTGTTTTTTAAGATAATCTGGCCTAACGGGAGTAAGTAAATTGAAAATAATAGTGGGCCCAGAATAGATCCATGTGGCATCCAATATGAAATATCATGGATCCTTAACTAACAAATTTCCTGTGTGTTAAATAGGACTGAAAACAATTTAAGACATTACCAGAGAGACCCTCCCATATGCTAAGACAATTAATAAGAATGCTGTGGTCTACGGTGTTGACTAACAGAAATGGCCTGTGTCAGCAATAACTCGCAGGTCATTAACTACTTTAAATAATGTAGTTTCTGTACTGTGATCTGGTCTAAAACCTGACTGAAATGTGTCAGGAATGGTGTGTTTATTCAAGTAATTATTTGACTGGTTAAAAACTGCTTTTTCTAGAATTTTAATTAAAAAAGACAGGTTATGTGTAAAATTGATAAAGACAGAGGCATCAAGAATAAAGAATGGTGTAAATGGGAGCATTTTACATTTAAAACTACACTTTGTAATTCAGACATTGAAACTTGGGCTGTAAGCATTTCTCCATATTATTTGCCTATGGAGATGAATTAGATACAGTGGTGTGAAAAACTATTTGCCCCCTTCCTGATTTCTTATTCTTTTGCATGTTTTTCACACAAAATGTTTCTGATCATCAAACACATTTAACCATTAGTCAAATATAACACAAGTAAACACAAAATGCAGTTTTTAAATGATGGTTTTTATTATTTAGGGAGAAAAAAAAACAAAACCTACATGGCCCTGTGTGAAAAAGTAATTGCCCCCTTGTTCAAAAATCACCTAACTGTGGTGTATCACACCTGAGTTCAATTTCCGTAGCCACCCCCAGGCCTGATTACTGCCACACCTGTTTCAATCAAGAAATCACTTAAATAGGAGCTGCCTGACACAGAGAAGTAGACCAAAAGCACCTCAAAAGCTAGACATCATGCCAAGATCCAAAGAAATTCAGGAACAAATGAGAACAGAAGGAATTGAGATCTATCAGTCTGGTAAAGGTTATAAAGCCATTTCTAAAGCTTTGGGACTCCAGCAAACCACAGTGAGAGCCATTATCCACAAATGGCAAAAACATGGAACAGTGGTGAACCTTCCCAGGAGTGGCCGGCTGACCAAAATGACCCCAAGAGCGCAGAGACGACTCATCCGAGAGGTCACAAAAGACCCCAGGACGACGTCTAAAGAACTGCAGGCCTCACTTGCCTCAATTAAGGTCAGTGTTCACGACTCCACCATAAGAAAGAGACTGGGCAAAAACGGCCTGCATGGCAGATTTCCAAGACGCAAACCACTGTTAAGCAAAAGAGCATTAGGGCTCGTCTCAATTTTGCTAAGAAACATCTCAATGATTGCCAAGACTTTTGGGAAAATACCTTGTGGACTGATGAGACAAAAGTTGAACTTTTTGGAAGGCAAATGTCCCATTACATCTGGCGTAAAAGGAACACAGCATTTCAGAAAAGAGCATCATACCAACAGTAAAATATGGTGGTGGTAGTGTGATGGTCTGGGGTTGTTTTGCTGCTTCAGGACCTGGAAGGCTTGCTGTGATAGATGGAACCATGAATTCTACTGTCTACCAAAAATCCTGAAGGAGAATGTCCGGCCATCTGTTCGTCAACTCAAGCTGAAGCGATCTTGGGTGCTGCAACAGGACAATGACCCAAAACACACCAGCAAATCCACCTCTGAATGGCTGAAGAAAAACAAAATGAAGACTTTGGAGTGGCCTAGTCAAAGTCCTGACCTGAATCCAATTGAGATGCTATGGCATGACCTTAAAAAGGCTAGAAAACCCTCAAATAAAGCTGAATTACAACAATTCTGCAAAGATGAGTGGGCCAAAATTCCTCCAGAGCGCTGTAAGAGACTCATTGCAAGTTATCGCAAACGCTTGCTTGCAGTTATTGCTGCTAAGGGTGGCCCAACCAGTTATTAGGTTCAGGGGACAATTACTTTTTCACACAGGGCCATGTAGGTTTGGATTTTTTTCTCCTAAATAATAAAAACCGTCATTTAAAAACTGCATTTTGTGTTTACTTGTGTTATATTTGACTAATGGTTAAATGTGTTTGATGATCAGAAACATTTTGTGTGACAAACATGCAAAAGAATAAGAAATCAGGAAGGGGGCAAATAGTTTTTCACACCACTGTAGATAGATAGATAGATAGATAGATAGATAGATAGATAGATAGATAGATAGATAGATAGATAGATAGATAGATACTTTATTAATCCCAATGGGAAATTCACATATTCCAGCAGCAGCATACTGATAAAAAAACAATATTAAATTAAAGAGTGATAAAAATGCAGGTATAACAGGCAGTAACTTTGAATAATGTTAACGTTTACCCCCCCGGGTGGAATTAAAGAGTTGCATAGTGTGGGGGAGGAATGATCTCCTCAGTCTGTCAGTGGAGTAGGACAGTGACAGCAGTCTGTCACTGAAGCTGCTCCTCTGTCTGGAGATGATACTGTTCAGTGGATGCAGTGGATTCTCCATTATTGACAAGAGCCTGCTCAGTGCCAATCGCTCTGCCACGGATGTCAAATTGTCCAGCTCCATGTCTACAATAGAGCCTGCCTTCCTCACCAGTTTGTCCAGGCGTGAGGTGTCCCTCTTCTTTATGCTGCCTCCCCAGCACACCACCGCATAGAAGAGGGCATTCGCCACAACCATCAGATAGAACATCTGCAGCATCTTATTGCAGATGTTGAAGGACACCAGCCTTCTAAGGAAGTATAGTTGGCTCTGTCCTCTCTTACACAGAGCATCATTATTGGCAATCCAGTCCAATTTATCATCCAGCTGCACTCCCAGGTATTTATAGGTCTGCACCCACTGCACACAGTCACCTCTGATGATCACGGGGTCCATGAGCGGCATGGGCCTCCTAAAATCCACCACCAGCTCCTTGGTTTTGCTGGTGCTCAGTTGTAGGTGGTTTGAGTTGCATTATTTAACAAAGTCCTTGATTAGGTTCCTATACTCCTCCTCCTGCCCACTCCTGATGCAGCCTACGATAGCAGTGTCGTCAGTGAACTTTTGCGTTTGGCAGGACTCAGAGTTGTATTGGAAGTCTGAATTATATAGGCTGAAAGTATAGTATAGTATAGACCACAATGTCAGACCTGCAGTTTCCGAGACGCACATACTTAGGTCTGTCTGTAAGATAGTCCATGACCCATGCTACCAGGTATGAATCTACTCCCATCTCTGTCAGCTTGTCCTTAAGGAGCAGAGGTTGGATGGTGTTGAAGGTGCTAGAGAAGTCCAGAAACTTAATTCTTACAGCACCACTGCCTCTGTCCAAGTGGGAGAGGGATCGGTATAGCATATAGATGATGGCATCCTCCGCTCCCACCTTCTCCTGGTAAGTGAACTGCAGAGGTCCGAGGGCATGGCGGACCTGTGGCCTCAGTTGGTGAAGCAGCAGCTGCTCCATGGTCTTCATCACATGTGACGTCAGAGTGTCCTCATGTTACGCAGTCATGAAAAGTATTCCTTTATATTCTAATCAAAAATACTCTAAAAGCATTCTGAAACATGAAAGGTTGTTCATAGAATTTAGACTGGTAATTAGTAGTGGCTTACATCTTTACTCAATATTTTCTCTGCCATTCAGACAGACCCAACCACTGACTCAGAAATTGAGGATATTAATCGCTTATAAGTATCATATTCATTTGCACAAAGTATAAATGAATGAAACACCAAAGTATTTGCAGCTTATTGTAGGTATATAATGCTAGACAATACATAAATATAATGCATAATTTTCTTAATTCAAGGAGAAAAAAATACTAGGCACCAAATGAGCAAAGACTCTGGACTTTAGACATCCAGCTGTCAAACGTAAGCTGTAAGTGACAGAATTCTAATAGCCACCTATGCAGTGTTTAGAAAGCATCTGCATAACATTAAAGAAACATGTTGAGTATCACTACATGAAAAAAAACCACATTTGTCTTAAGCAGAAGAAATGTAAAATGTCTTACAAGAATTTACATTATACCTCCACAAAGAAAAATGAATGAATGATGCAAGATAAGAAAAATATCACTAATGCTTTTTGACAGAGTTATGATTTTAAGACAGTTTTGGACAAAATTAGAATGCACAAGATAAATAAATAGCTCCAGTCCCTGTGATTGATAGGTTCTAATATAATAAAAATGTAAAAAATATCTGAAAAGTGTTGAACAGAACAGGCAACTCAACCCATTATCTTGTCAATATTTTGAGATTTAAATGTCTCCAAAGCATTGCCTGTAATCTGCATGTAGCCATGGTTCTCTGTTTTTGGAAGTACTTTCCAATGTTCAATCTGTACTCTATATACGTAATTCAGCCTTTTCTTATATAGGGATATATTTTGTCTCTGAATGGCATTGGTCACATCTGAATATGGATGGAGTTTTTTTATATACAAACTACTGATTTCATTAAAAACCTCTTCCCCATCATATAAAAATAAAAAGGTGATTTTGAAAGGCAGGAAGTTACATGAACATATCTAAACATTACATATACATATAAATATACTGCACATATAACTTCATACACATTTTTATATATTTATATACTATTGGGAGAAGGATGCTAAGGATAGAGTTGACAGGAAAGAGGAAAAGAGGAGAGGCTAAGAGAAGGTTTATGGATGTGGTGAGAGAGGACATGCAGGTGATGGGTATAACAGAGCTAGATGCAGAGGACAGGAGGATATAGAAAAAGATGATCCGCTGTGGCAACCCCTAACAGGAGCAGCCGAAAGAAGAAGAAGATAAATATACACATACACATATACTGTAGGTCATTTGTGTTGGTTGAGGTTTCTGGCTCTACACAGTATTCTGTTCTTTTCAGAGTTGTAGATTTTTATTGGAACATTTTATTACTCTTTCATTCACTTAAATAGCTGTTTCTAGTCTTAGAAGTTGCATTGTCAGAATCAAATAGAGACTTGCAGTTTTGCTATTTCAATTGAACGGTAAAGTACAGGAATTCCAATATGTGACCGACTGTATCACCTTTAGGTTTCGATCTGTGAACTGTGCATTCAGCTGTACTGTACTTATAAAATAATGGCAAATCTGCCCTTGCCAACTCAGGTCCCCTGTTTGTTTAACTTACTATTTTATGCTGCTGTATAAATTATTACTTTTATCTTCTTCAATACATTCCTTATTTTTTTAAGTGAAATTTTGAAGAGTACTCATTTGAATATTCTTCATCAATTATATAATTCAATCCATTTAAAAATAAAAAGCTTTCTTTACCAGATTTAATCTCCCATGTTTTGGATCCAAATAATGAAGAGGCCAAGTTAGCAAAATATGAGAAGATTGAAGTTCCAGATTCCTATGCTGGTCCACGCCTTTCTTTCCCTCTTACTGTGGTACACACCAATGCTTTGCTCAGCGGGTTCAAGCAACAGCAAGTAAGTAAACAAATGGTGTCGATAAAATTATCTTCATAGATTTTCAGTAAAGGACATTCAATAATTACTTAACTAGCTGTGATACCTATTTAAGACGGGTTGAAATCTAAGTGGTTAACGTAGACCTCAGCATTAACGTTTGTAGTGCACAATGAAATGGCATTTGGTTTGGCACTCATAAAAGCAGTGTTAATGTTTGTGATATGCCATATATTGAAATAACAAATGCATGCATGTTAGTACTAAAAATGTTTGTAATATGCCATCTTTAGGAATGACAGAAACATAGCAACTGGATGGACACACAGATAAAAACTTAATCTTTAATTTAGGTGGATGAGTGTTATTATCTTCACTAATAAGGTGGTAATCTGTTTTGTGCATGTTCAAGCCAAAAATCAAAATTAGTCTGAAGTCAAAACTGCAGTATTCTGTCTTTTTACCTTCTATAATAATAAACTTTTCGTCATTTAGCCATTTTGAATTGCTCTGAGGCTAGAGATTTGCACTGGCAATCAGAAGGTTGCTGGTTCAAATCCCGTAAATGCCAAAAGTGATTCTTCTTTGGTGGGCCCTTGAGTAAAGTCCTTAACCTGCAATCGCTCCGTCCTGGGTATGACGTTAATCTGCATCCAGCCCTGCATGTAGGGAACCTGCAGGGAAAAACCAGGCGGTTGGTGGCAGAATTAGCACTCCAGCCATCATAAGAAAACTCACACTGTACCACTCCATCTGAACTAGTGTGGTGCAGAAGTGTCACCCATTGTATGCCTGCACTCGGGTCCTAATCTGGGATCCTGAGTTGGTTTGTCATGTGGTGGGTGCGGCAATGTGCTGTATCAGCGTGTGCTCCTAACCTCGCTCTCCTCTATTTAATGGCATCAGTTATGAAAAATAAAGAGGATATATATTCACATATGCAAATATACACACATATCAGAGTGCTGCTTTACAATCCCTGGACATCAGTTACGCTCTTAGTGCTTAGAGTTTACATGTTATTCTCATGATCCTAAGAGTCCAAAGACATCTAGTTAGGTTAACTGGCAGCCTGATATGATTAAAACGTGGAGATAGGCAGATAGGGCCCAGTTTCTCAAATGCCTTTCACTGGTGAGAGTGGACTTAGACTCAGGAGGAGAGCTTGCGAGACTAACTGACTTTCTTGAAACGAGTAACATACAAGATCACACTTTGGAATCAGTGTATAGAAGCTTTCGAATGGTTAAATCTATAGGGCAATTTTATTGGCAGACTCAAAAATTGTTGTTTTACTGCTGTGTACTTAAGACACCAAAATATTCTTCATCAGACAGAATGAATGATGAATACAAACAGTATTTAAAATACATATCGAAAGAATAAGTGACAAGGAAATGTAATTTTGTGTCTTTGTGTCCAATCACCAACTTGTTACACATTATTTAAATTAAATCAATATGTTCCAGCTGATATTCATTTATAATTCCAGGGTCTTAGAGCCTAGTCATACTTTAAGGTTCTTTACATTGA
The DNA here is from genome assembly GCF_016835505.1 of Polypterus senegalus. Lineage (NCBI taxonomy): Eukaryota > Metazoa > Chordata > Cladistia > Polypteriformes > Polypteridae > Polypterus > Polypterus senegalus. Next base: position 185,618,849 of record NC_053155.1, on the reverse strand, counting down.
ACATCTACGTGATTTTGCTAACTTTTTTATGGATATTGTGTCAAAGTGGACTGGGAATACCCACAATGCCTTCATCTAAGCCATTTTGATAGTTTATAGAAAGGTAAGAAAGTGCAAGTTTAAAAATGGTATTTATTGACATGTGTAACTAACTCTCAGACAGCGGCCCAAAGAACAATATGATTCAGAATATTAACATACAATCAGCTTGATAAATGCAAGGTATGGACATCTATGCACAACTGTATTGAAAATGTGCCTCCACTGCTGTCAATGGCATCAGATTTTCACCTCAGCCATACTGCACTCCGATTGTTTTGTGTGTTATTCTGCACAACATCAATACTAGAGCAGGTGTAGCCTGCCCAGTGCAGAAGGGTGGTTGGGGTTAGAAATACAAAAATTGAGTAGAAGGTCTTTACCAGGATGGTCATACTACCATTTTAAGATCATTATTTTGTTTTGTTCACTAGTTTCTGTTTCAGAGGCTTTGTTCGAATTTCATGTTATTCCATATATATTTGAGAAATGAACATGGTGTATACCATCCAAAGATGTGTGGGAATTTTTAATGCTGACTTTTGTTGCTCATTGTCACTTTCAGGTTATATAAATTAAATACATACTGTGACAAATAGGGGGCGCTATCGCTCCCGTGAACCCTTGGCCAAGACGTTAGACACCAGGTAAAAGTCCAATAATCGACTTTATTTAAATGCTACAGTGCACAAAGCACCCTCTCCACCACTATACTCATATAATAACTCCAAATACACAATAAACAATTCCTCCACTCCCAGACACATTGCCACCATTCCACCCAGGTCAGCTCGCTTTTTGGGAGCTATCACAGTCCTTTTAAAGTCCCTGACCCGGAAGTGTTCCAATCCCCAGTTCATGTGATCCTAATCACTTCCGGGTCAGATAAAAAGTCCTTTTCTTCATCCCGGAAGTACATCTCTTCTGCTGTCGCTCTGCCTATGACGCACTTCCGGGTTATAGGGCACAAATTACTCTCTATGCCTCCCTGCAGCGTCCTCTGTTGTCCCCTGGGGTATCCAGCAGGTTTGTAAGGGAAAACTCCATAGTCCATGATTCCCTGCTGGCATCCGGGGCACCTCCATGCTGCAGGAAGAACTTCATCTGGCGGCCTGGGGGTATTGGCCGTGAAGACAAGCCGGCCATAGACCACAATACATGAACAATTTACAGTTTGCTACCAAGCTCTCCAGGTGGTGTCTGTGTGTCTAAAAGAGAGTAATGTTAGGTTGTGATATGTGATAGGTCTTTTTCCATCCTGAATAGCACCTTAGTTGGGTAAATGCTGAGATCAATTTGAAAAATGTGACAACCTTAAAAGTTTATACTTCTTGAGATTAACATATAGATGTGTTCTTCTGAGTCATGAAAGACACAGAAACGTTGAACATGTGTAGGAAAATGTAATGTCTATATTAATAAGCACACGTTTTTCAAAATATCCCCGAAAATATCATTAACAAATGAAAGGCCTGGGATATTTGTCACCCCAAAAGGCGTAACCAAGTACTCAATGTCTCAATAAATTGCTAAATGCCATATTCTATTTGTCACTCTCTTTTATACATCTAGAGCTGTATATGCTTCTCAAGTCTGACTTGGTAAAATCTATAGTACTGGTTACTTGGTCAATTAAAAATGTAATTAAATAGAGAACACAGCTTTCTTAAAATTAATTTTATTTACCACCCTATAATACTTAGCCCCATCTTTTTTGTTCCAATTGGGCTGCTGGAGGGACAGGTGAAACAATTCTCAGTGTTCTCCTGAAGATAATCTTCTATGTCTTTTGCCACAGATTTTAATAATATGTGAATTCTACCTTTATGGAGAGGAAACTCTGTTATTTTTTGAATTCTCAAAAATAACCTTTTTCTTCTGGTAGTTTCCATTAAATAAATTGGCCAATGTGACATTATGCTCCAACTTATGCACTCACACAACTGGACTTGATATAACATTATAGTAATGGCCACTACGAGCTGAGAGTCAGGTGCCATCACTGTCACATGAAGTTCAGGTATAAAATGTAAACAGAATAGCAATAGAAATGAATTATTAGAATGAAATTAAAAGTGATAGCTTACCCTTTTTGATTTATTGCATTGAATAGCCCTGGAAGATATTATAAGTCATATCTGGTCCCAGACAAGACTTAATCTACACACTTATGAGTCTTCTAGTTTTGGTATTCACTCATAACCTTTTTTTTCAGACCCTCCATCCACGATATGTTCTGCAATTGTTACATGAAACAAAGAAGTTCCTGAAGCACATGCCAAATATCATTCATTTATCAACCACCTATACCAGGCAAATAACCGTCTGTGGTAGGTAACTGTGAGACTTTACACTGCTGCTATGTAATTTTACTTTTTCCTTAATTGGTAGACTTATTATTTGCTTTAGGAAAAAATGTTCTGAATTTTTTTTTTTTTTGAACATCAGTTTAATGGGCTCTCAGTGGCCAGTTGCTTTGGAAATTTATTCAGAACCAACAGTGTGACAATTAAGTAAGCACAATTGTACCTGGAGCAGTGTTGGGGAATGTTACTTTTGAAAGTTAGTTAGATACGTTACTCATTATTTGAAAAAAGCAACTAAATATGTTATATAGTTTCTTATTATAAAACATAATGCATAACAAATAGTGTGTCACTTTTCCTTCTTTTGTATGAAAAACTACACTTTTCACTGGACAGCATTTGTTAATAAATCCTAAGTCCATATATGAACCTTTATGACCAGAAACACAGCCACATTTGTCAATTGTCGTGTAGTTTATTTACTTGCCGTTATTCTTATTTAACATAAAGTAGAGATATGAAACCCACACTTGTAATCATAATACATCTGTTTCCGTAAACAATGAGAAAATCAAGAAAAAAATTCATGTACTTCTAAATTCCATGTAATGATGATAATATAAAGCAGGATTTAATTATATACATTTTTTTATGTAGCTTTTAGTGCTACTTATTTTAAGCCTTTTAGTTCTACCAATGGGTACAGAACATAAACTCCAATAATGTTTATTTTAGATTTAAATGTAGTAGTCAACTACTTTTTAATTAATAAAGTGTCAGTTTAGTTTTAAGCCAGATATTTGCCAGTGTTCGTATCACATATCTTTATGAGCTTACGTTGAGGATGGAAAAAGGGCATGGATGTTATTTACTTCACAGTGTTTGAAGTATGTATTTTCTTAACTCTTTGAGTAACAACACCACTGTATGTCGTTATAAGTCGACACCCACCTCAAAAGAGTTAATATGTTTCTGTTACTGAACTGCCTGCAAAACACTCTATTCTGATTGGCTGTGCAATTATGCCCTGCAAAGGAGACATACCCTGCGTCACATTTGCTTCTTGCCTTACAGTGCTGCTGCAATAATCACTGGCTCCCTGTGACCCTAAACTGGGTTGATTAAATTTACCCCCAGCACATGTAGGATTAAATCTATGCCATTAACTTTTGTTCAGTTATTTTCAGTTGATTGCATGCTACACATCTGCTTAACCTCTTCTTCACTAGCTGTCACCACACAGTTAGATCACATAGTAACACTATAAAGCATTGCTGATTTTTTTAAACAATGCAGATATTTTCACTTTAGTAAAATATGTATTACATTAAGTTACTCGTTGCTTTAAAAAGTTGACTATACATGCATGTTTCTTTTAACACATTACCCTAATACTTGCCTGGTGTGTAACATCCATCCATCCATCCATCCATCATCCAACCTGCTATATCCTAACTACAGGGTCACGGGGGTCTGCTGCAGCCAATAGTGTAACATTGTACATAATAATATTGTTTTTCTATCTTCAGGTGATCTACACGGAAAACTTGATGACTTACTGCTTATATTTTACAAGGTAAATGATTTGTGTCCTTTTTCTTGTCTACAGTAGGTATAATTTAACCAGACAGCTATACAAAGTCTTTTATTAATGGATAAGATACTGTATATTATTACTGTTTTTCTTCCAGAAAAGGTGCTGTCCACACACTCACTTTTCACTAAACCTCTTCAGGAACATTTTGATGTCAGGCTAAATATAAAAACACTAGCCAACCCACGGCGTAGCATACGGCGCATAATTATTTATTGATGGGTGAACACTTCCTGAAAGACACAGTTGTCCAAATGGTGTGGGTTTGAGGATATGACTGTGAGTGAATAAAAAAAAATGGAACTCTAGAGAGAGCAAAATACAATTGTCCGTGACTGAAAACTGGTTTTGGCAGATACAGGCATATCTTTTTGAAAGTTTGGCCCTGTGCCTTATTAATTGTCATTGCAAATGCTAATCTAACAGGAAATTGTCTGCATGTAAAAGTAAAAAGCAAATTTGAATCTGATGGGGTCAGGGAAATCCGGGGAAAAAGGACAGTTTGTGAGGTAGCAGCTGTGATAGTTTTACACTCCAGTACATTGCGGTGAATGCTGGTAACATTCAGGCGGGCAGGCAGGCGGGCAAGCCAACAAAAACACTATGCTCTTAGTATGTTATGAATCAGGTTTTTGTAGACAAAGGTTTTCCCTGTTCCTGCAGGACCATCTAAGATGAAGCATGTTTGTCGCAGATGGGAATCGCTGAACGCAGTGTGTAAAACAGTTTGTGAGGTTGGACGCGGGAGGAGGGTTAGACTTGGCGGGTGGGGCACTGTCGTGTGTATCCCTATCCCATGGTCTCTGTCTTGCGTGCCATGGTCGACTTAGTATATAGAAAAGCAGCCGGAACCGAAAAGAACAATGAAAAGTCAACGTGGCTCAGAGGTGCATGTGGACTGTAACAGAGACGAAAGTGACTGAGGCTGTGTTTGGTAAGGTGTTGCGAGCGGGCACATGAGCAGGCAGTGCGCATGCCTCGAGAGTGAGGGTGGATGCGGGAGGAGGGTTAGAGTTGGCGGGCGGGGCTCTGTCATGCGTATCCCATGACGCGGGAGGAAAGTTAGAGTTGGCGGGCGGGGCTCTGTCATGCGTATCTTATGGTCATAGAGTTGGTGGGCAGGGCTCTGTGAGTTGGTGGGCGTGGCTCTGTCGTGCGTATCCCATGGTCTCTGTCTTGTGTGCCATGGTCGGCTGCTTAGTGAATTATATATATAGACTAGCAGAATACCGCGCTACGCAGCGGAGACGTAGTGTGTTAAAGAAGTTATGAAAAAGAAAAGGAACATTTTTAAAAATAACGTAACATGATTGTTAATGTAATTGTTTTGTCATTGATATGAGTGTTGTTCTCATATCTATATATATATATCTATATCTATATATATATATATATATACACACATACATACAAACATACACACAGGTATATATATGTGTATATATATGTATGTGTCTATATGTGTGTGTATAGCTTTGGTCACTGAGTGCAAGGGAAAAATAATAAAATGTAGTCTATAAGTTATTAAACAGTAAAACATTAACGTTTTAAGAAGTACAGGTACATTGAGCACTACTGGAGTGGTCCGGGTAAACTACATTTTAAAGACTGTGTAACACAACAGTTAAGTAGTACTAACAGCAGCTAAAATATATATGGATCATCTCTCGGTAGTTGATCCCTTTTGAAAGGCGCTACACGACGGCTGTGGTATAGAAATTACATTTTCTATGTGAACGTTCAAACTTCTGCCTCTGGTAATGTGCCTTACCGGCATTTAAAGAAAATTAGTTTTGTGTCCTCTGCAGTGTTAAGAGAGAAAGGCTTTGGTTTGGGATAAAAGGAAAAAGGTGTAAAGAAAGGAAAGTTGCCTTTTTCTTTTATATAGTATAGAGAGATGTGTTCGCTGACGTTCGCGGTGGGTCTTGTGTAGACTGGTGAGACGTCCCTGCCATTAATCGGCTGTGATGGCACTGTCAGTCCTCCACTCCTGTGCGTGTCTTCATAATCCGAGCTGACGACCTCATAATCGTATGCGTGCAAAATAGAAAGTGCGAATTGCCTTAATATTAGTTTGCGCGTGTAGAAAAGGGGTCCCGTGTTTGCACTTGTCTGGGCTATAGCTCAGGGGAGGATGAAAAATTAAAAGTGCTCACTTTGACTTAAGGCAGAAGCGCAGTCAGCGTCTCAAAGGCCGGCAGAGCTATGCACGCGCGCCGGCTGCTCGACTTTTGCTGGGCAGGAGACCCCAGCTTTTGCAGACACGTTCACGATATCAAAAGTCTCAGCGCTCTTTGGAGGTCATTCATATATATATATATATAGCAATATACCCGCGTCTTGCAGCAGAGAAGTAATGTGTTAAAGAAGTAATTAAAAAGAAAAGGAAACATTTTAATAATAACGTAACATGATTGGCATTGTCATGAGTGTTTCTGTCATATATATGCCTGCCTAAATAAGTCACCCTCGCTTCACTCTTACTTTTTTACCGTTCATTTAATCATGACTAGTGGCGGAAAAATTATAAAATGGAAGGAGGATTACACTGAGTATGGCTTTACCAAAACAATTATTGATGGCTTAATCGATTATTCATAAAGCTTGAATTGGTGATCCGTTTTTCTGTGTTAACCTCATATTTTTTCATACTTCTACTCAAACCAAGGTGGTGCGAGGATAAAATGAATCGGGATGCGCTGATCAATGTAATCGGTGTACCAGGAAATCATGCATTGACAAAAGTTCCCTTTGCTTGTAATGCAAAGTGTTATTTAATGCATTATTTTTTAACGCGTTATGGAGCACATGCATCGAAGCTTCTCAGCTGTGCTTGTGCTAAGAAATGGAAAGATTTTAAAAATAACGTAACATGATTGGCAATGTAACCTTTTGTAAGTAGTGCCTGGAGGATTCAGTTTGGAAAAACTCTAGAGACGGCGTGTGGAATAACTTGTGGATTTTTCTGTGAGTATTTGGTGGCAGTCTGACGAAGTTGCTTCGGAAGACGGCGTTAGCCGCAGAGCTCAGCTCAGAGCAAAATGAGGTAAATGGGAGGGGAGATGATGACGTGACTCCCCCACCTGCCTTAACTGTCAATCCCCCACAAACACAGTCTCTCGGAATTTGCATAAGCACACCCCTTCACCTGAAATTTTAACTTAGTTACAAAGTGATCAAAACTCTCGCTTATATCCTGCGCCCTCTCATTAAACTTGTATCCCGCATTACCTGTGGGCATGAGAAACGCCAGCGGCAGCCTGTCTATGAACTTAATTTAAAGTTCAGGTTTACACCTTGCTTTCTTTCCGAAGTAGCAGCACTCATGAATATGGTAGGATATGTCACTCGCTCGCTTCTTATTGTTTCGCTGCCTTCTCAATTATATAATGCATGTTTTATTCAGCGATTTTCGGAGGTCTTCCTGATTTTCTACGCACTGCGTTGACAGTCAGTTCACGTGATTACGCGGGAGGTGTGATGATGTCACACGAAGCTCCGCCCCCCACGGCTTTCGAGCTCAACTCCATTACAGTAAATGGAGAAAAATACCTTCCAGTTATGACCATTACGCGTAGAATTTCGAAATGAAACCTGCCCAACTTTTGTAAGTAAGCTGTAAGGAATGAGCCTGCCAAATTTCAGCCTTCTACCTACACGGGAACTTGGAGAATTAGTGATGAGTCAGTGAGTCAGTCAGTCAGTGAGGGCTTTGCCTTTTATTAGTATAGATAATACAATTACTATATTAGACAAATATTACTTTATGTACAGAATGTGTGACATAATGTGTTCTAATAGAATGCTGCATGAAAGCTCTGTGTGAGCTGGTTAAATTAGTAGTTTTTGCTGTATGGCGATCCAATATAGAAGAAGGATCCCCTTTTGCAGCTCCTGTTGTTGGCTCTATTATTGAATTCAGATACTATAATAGTATCATTTCCTTTTTAAATGCTGTAGATACCCCCAATATAATGTTTTTGGTGATTAGAAGCCTGAATTCATTGTTCTTTTTCAGATTGAATACCATGGGAGAACAGCCTTGAAGCCTTTGTTGAAAAAGTGTAGCAATGGACACCCTATCTTGATAGATTTAAGTGCTTTGTAGCAGCTAACATTATCAGAGATAACAAAAAGTTAGCAGTGACGCACACTGTTTTGAAATACAAAATTTTAAAATTGGTTTGTAGTCAAATCATGGCAGAGGCAGTAGGAGAGAAAATTTACTGTATGCTTGCATGGCAGGAGTGTTACGGGTATTTTGTTCTCCAAAACCACTTGTCATCATAGAGCAGTTTCATTTCCACAGAAAAAAGCAAAATAAGGGGGAGGCAGTGGCCAGTATGTGGATGAAGCCACACCAAGCACCTTATAACAGAGGCTACACTCACATTCTGGAGACAAGTGGAGATACTCAGTGGCCTCACTGGAGACAGAACCACAGGAGTCTTGGCAACTTAGCAGATTGCCAAAGGCAGACATTATTCCAGTGCCTTCAAGTAAAGTCAAAATAGGTGTACAGGTCGTGGTGAAGCAAATCATAAATCATATCGATGAAAACCAAAGGTGTACATAACATGTGGCAAGAATGGAGATATTGGGTGTGTTTGGAAACCTAAAAAGGTTATAGTGAAAGAGAATAAAATTGGACAGAAGCCAAGAAACAATAAGATAAATGGCTATGATAAAAATAAATGTGTTGTAAAGAACAGACACAATAGCGTTAAACAGTCGAGGCAGCACGTTGGTGACCCCATATAATTGCAAAAATAGAAAACACAAAAAAGACATCCAACAAGTTGTGGATGCGTTTTTTCAGATGAGAGGTCAAAATAGAACTGAAGCCAACACGGCCAGTTCCGGGGGATATATGGTAACTCGATAGGAAAGAGCTGGTGCAGGAGGACGGAAAACAGAAGTGACTTCAGCAGTGGAGTGGGTGTTAGTCTTCTGTTTTGCAGTTGGAGGAAAAGAGAAAGCATTAGTCCAAAGCAACAAACCCTGGTTTGGTGGGTAATTACCATCACCAGAGTCCTTAAACTGCTTCCTATGTGAATGCGCATAACATTGTCTACTATGTGGAGACAAGCAAAATGATCAGTGATTCTGAGTTCACACTGTGTCAAGTGTCATACATAACAGATGTGACAGATAGGGGGCGTTGTTGCCCCTTGAACCTTGAACCCTCAGACAACACGCCCTGACACCAGGTAAAAGTCCAAGAAATTAATTTAATCTATACTAATAAAAGGTAAAGCCCTCACTGGCTCACTCACTGACTCACTGACTCACTCACTCACTACTAATTCTCCAACTTCCCGTGTAGGTAGAACGCTGAAATTTGGCAGGCTCATTCCTTACAGCTTACTTACAAAAGTTGGAAATTCTATGTGTAATGGTCATAACTGGAACATATTTTTGTCCATATACTGTAATAGAATGCAGCTTGATAGCCGTGGGAGGCGGAATTTCGTATAAAAATATTTAACCAATCGCATTTCAGCCGTCATTTGTTGCCAGGCAGAGAGAATAGACTGCAGCTCGATAGCCGTGGGAGGCAGAGTTTTGTATTAAAGCATTTAACCAATCACATTTCAGCCATCATTTGTTGCCAGGCAGAGAGGCTTTCACAATCTGTTGTGGAGGCCCTCTAACATAGAATAAATGTCGATTAACCTGTTGCTTCAACCAATCAGATTTTGAATTGGTGTCAGTAGGGTCCTCTAGGAGGCGTACGGCAACATCACCGTATTCAGACCCATTGATTGGATAGAAGCGATATGAGGAACTCTCCGAGGCCACTGACGCCCCGCAAACGCTTGCACTACGGCCAACTCCATGGCAGGATTCTGGACAATATTATTTGCCAGACACAGACCAGATTTCAAGACCATGAAAACCTGACGTTTGTCATGCTCCTTGAGCCCCAGAAGTTTCAGGAATACAAGAAAAATTTCACGCATGCAGCCTTCTCCACTTTAACACAAGAGCCACGGACCGCTTTTTGATCTGTCTCGGCTAAAAACAGAACTGACTGTAATGTATGCTATGAATGATTTTGCAGGAAAATCTCTCACTGATCTCCTTGACTTCCTTCATCAGAAAAATATGAATGAGAGCATGGGGCAGCTGTTCACATTGGTATATTTGGCGGTTAGCATTCCTGTGTACACTGCTTTTGTCGAGCGGACATTTTCAGCCCTAAAGTGAATTGAAACTTATGCCAGAAATACCATAGGGCGGGTTCGCCTTTCAGCATTACCTTCGATGGAGATAATAAGTGAGGTTTTGATGGAACGGATAATCCGTACGACAGAGTAATTGAACTGTTTTTGAGGAAAGAGAGGACGATGGATTTTATTTACAAATAATAAGAATTTTTGGTGAGTAAAATGTTGCAATTTTCCTAAATAATATTGCAAGTTTATGAGTTATTATTGATGTTTTTTATCTGTGTCGTGGCTGTGGCTGCAGTAGAAAGGAACTTGTTCATCCCTGGTTTGTCTATTCAATAAAGGCATTTATTGTGGCTACAGGAGTTATCTTTTATATTTATATATATATATATATGTATATACACACCCCGATCTACATACTGTCAAATAAACGAACCACATGCCGTGGCGCAACATGAGAGGCTTTGACTCTAGCGCTGACGTCCGAGGTTCGATTCCTGAGAGGGGGTTCAGTGAGTGTATACCCCTGATGAGCCCAGAATTAGGGTGAAACACGTGCCGCGTACTGTTTGCATTATTTGACAGTAAAACTGTTTCAATACATTCTATATATATATATATATATATATCAGCGCTTCCCGATTCATTTTACCCTCGCACCTCCTTGGTTTGAGAAGAAGTATGAAAAAATATGAGGTTAACGCAGAAAAACAGATCACCAATTGAAGCTTTATGAATAATGGATACTTTATTCGCCATCAATAATTGTTTTGGTAAAGCCATACTCAGTGTAATCCTCCTTCCATTTTATAATTTTTCCGCGAATAGCCATTATTAAATGAACGGTAAAAAAGTAAGAGCGAAGCGAGGGTGACTTATTCAGGCAGGCAGGCAGGCGACACCTCAATAGCTCGAATTTGGATATAAGTAGGTTCTATTTAGTTGCCAGAAATATCTTTGATAGGAATGGAAGTTGAATTTAGTCATTAAATTTCTATGGTGAAGAAAAATTTATGCAATGATGACTAAATTTAACTTAGATTCCTACCAGACATATTTCTGGCGACTAAATAAAAATTACTTATATTTAAAATTTAAATAGAACTTGAACAGATACAATAGTTCATAATACCCACGCACAACTAAGTGCACGTAAGAGCAGGAGTCATCCGTTTTTAACAAGCAGCTTATTGCACTGATACGAAATAGCCTGCCCATTTAATTATTTAGGAATGGACAGATAAATTAAGATTTTGTACAAATAATGTTTTTAATTTTTCTTCCTCGATGGATTCTGGCACCCCCAGCAACAGCTACTCGCATTCCAAAGGAGATATATATATATATAGATATAGATAGATAGATAGATAGATATATACAGTATGTGTATGTATATATATATGTATATATGTATGTGTGTGTGTATGTATATATATATATATATATATATATATATATATATATATATAACAGCAACACTCATAACAGTGACAAAACAATTACATTGATTACATTGACAATCAGGGCGGCACGGTGGCGCAGTGGTAGCGCTGCTGCCTCGCAGTTAGGTGACCCGGGTTCGCTTCCTGGGTCCTCCCTGCGTGGAGTTTGCATGTTCTCCCGGTCGCGGGTTTCCTCCGGCCCGGTTTCCTCCCACAATCCAAAGACATGCGGGTTAGGTGGATTGGCGATTCTAAATTGGCCCTAGTGTGTGCTTGGTGTGTGGGTGTGTTTGTGTGTGTCCTGCGGTGGGTTGGCACCCTGCCCAAGATTGGTTCCTGCCTTGTGCCCTATGTTGGCTGGGATTGGCTCCAGCAGACCCCCGTGACCCTGTATTCGGATTCAGCGGGTTAGATAATGGATGGATGGACATTGACAATCATGTTAAGTTATTTTCATTACTTCTTTAACACACTACTTCTCCGCTGCGAAACGCGGGTATTTTGCTAGTATTTTTTTTTTATTTATTAATTTTATTACAATCCATACATAGCAATCAAGTTTTTACAAAAAAAAGAATTATGTTAAGAACAGATCGATCACCATCCCTGAGAGAGAGAGCAAGCCAAACGGCGTAAAATTTAAAGCTTGTAAACATACCTAAATTAATAAATTCTCTGTGCTTTATAAACTTATTTTAAAATGTTACTGATTAGATCCTGCCATGTTTTGAAAAAAGTCTGCACAGATCCTCTAACTGAGTATTTGATTTTTCCAATTTCAAATAATATAACACATCAGTTTCCCACTGACTTAAAAGAGGAGAGTTTGGGTTCTTCCAGTTTATCAGAATGAGTCTGCGTGCCAAGAGTGTAGTGAATGCAATCACAATTTGTTTGTCTTTCTCCACTTTAAGACCCTCTGGAAGAACCCCAAACACAGCTGTTAATGGGTTAGGAGGGATTGTGAGTCCAAGGCTGTCTGAAAGGTAATTCACTAAATTTTTGTCCAGAATAATGTTAATTTGGAGCAGGCCCAGAACATGTGACCTAGTGAGGCTGGGGCTTGGTTGCAACGTCGAGGTTGGATCATGCCCTGGAAACATTTTGGAGAGTTTTAGTTGAGACAGATGTGCTCGATATATAATTTTGAGTTGTATAATTGTATGCTTTGCGCATATGGAGCTCGAGTGAATTCTCTGCATTGCTACTTTCCACTCCTTTTCTGATATATTAATTGAGAGATCTTTTTCCCAGTGTCCTCTTGGATCTTTGAAAGGAAGGGATTGTAAAATGATTTTATATATTGTAGAGATGGAGTCTAAGTCCTTGAGACTGAGCAATATTTTTTCCAGCGTGGATGAGGGTGCAAGATGAGGAAAATCTGGAAGGTTCTGTTTAACAAAGTTCCTGATTTAAAGATAGTGAAAGAAATGTGTAGCTGGAATGTTAAATTTGGAATGTAATTGTTCATAGGATGCAAAGACGTTGTCTATATAAAGATCTCTAAGCAAGTTAATTCCAATTTTTTTCCAGATATTAAAAACTGCATATGTTTGTGAAGGTTGAAAGAGGTGGTTCTCTTGCAGGGGTGCCACAGAAAGAAGCTTCTCCGTCTTAAAATGCTTTCTACATTGGTTCCAGATTCTAAGTGAGTGGAGCACAATTGGGTTATTAGTGTATTGCCAATAATGTGTGTTTATTGGAGCGCAGAGCAAGGAATACAAAGCAAAAGGCAAAAGGCAAAAATGCTAGTATTTCTATAATGTGCACAAAGCACCTCCACCTCCACAATAATTCCAATAATAAACAATAATCATAATAAACAATTCAATCCTTCACTCCCAGCAGCTCAGTCACCCTTCCTCCCATCTCGACTCTCTTGCTGGGTTCTCCCACAGTCTTTTTATAGTCCTTGACCCGAAAGTGCTTCTGTCCGTCAGTCCACGTGATTTCATAACACTTCCGGGTCAGGTGAAAACTCCTTCTTTTCTTCAGCCCGGAAGTGCTTCATTTCTTCCTTCCCCATGATTAAGGAGTACTTCCGGGCTATCTAGAAAATACAATTCCCTGTTCCTCCTTGCAGAGTCCCCTGGCGGCTCCCAGAGTATCCAACAGGGCTGTGAAGAAACACTCCAAGGTCCATGATGCCCTGCTGGAATTTGGGGCACCTTCATGTTGCAGGAAGGACTCCATCTAGCGGCGTGGGGGTATTGGCCAGGATAAACTGCTGGCCGTATACCACACAGAACATTCACAAATCACTGTAAGACCTAAAATTGATGGGTGTTATAACTTGCCTAGCACTCTTAACTCGAAAAAATGGTGGATTTACATACCCGGAAATCATGAAACACGGTTTTGGCCTGCACAGACCTACTAAACAGGAATAAGGGCTTTTATACTCAGAAAACCATGAGTGGAACGGTAACCCCTCCGATTCTAGTGACAAATAAGCAAAAATCAAAACAAGTCTACAATAAAGAAAACCCTTAATTTTAATTAAGTTCAATTTCAAACACACAAAATAACAGAAAAGAAACACTTACAAAAAAGATTTAAAAAATTAACTAACCAATGCTGAAGTACCTTACTGCAAGACTTGCAGGCTTTTACAAAACAGGAGTAGGTTACCCAGCTGTGGTGCCAGGGAGTCCTGCCAGTTAGGCACAATGTAAACACAGCAAGGTGTTACATAAAAAAATAATACATTTATCATTAACATAATAAAGTAAAAGGTCATAAAAAAAAAATAGTTATAGAAAAATAATCCTATATAAACAGAAAGAAAACTTAAAAAGAATTTTCAAAATAAAACTAAAGCAAAATTGAGCCTTCCTAGAAACAGTGAGATTCCATCAGAATCAGGGATATGTGGGGAAAATCATCATCCATTTGGGATTGTTTCAGCTCCAGCTCTACTTCAGAGAGCTATGGATCAGATGTTTGAGAGGCTACCTAAGATGCACTACAAGACAGAACTTTCTCATGCTAAGCACAGAGAACATTTGGATGCAATTGGCACATGCCTTGAAAAATATGAGTTGTAAGTTGATGAAGGAAAACCTGACTTTTTCACAGATTCTTTGGAATACCTTGCTTTTGAAGCTGCAATTGCTTATAAGACACCTGAAAACATAAGGACAATAGTCAAGATGCAATCTCCATACTACCTTACTCAACTGATATCTTTCCTAGGTCTGATTCAATACTATGATCTAGTAATGCCTAATCTGACACATCTATAATAATAAAAGGCAAAGCCCTCACTGACTCACTCACTGACTCACTCATCACTAATTCTCCAACTTCCCGTGTAGATAGAAGGCTGAAATTTGGCAGGCTTATTCCTTACAGCTTACTTACAAAAGTTAAGCAGGTTTCATTTCGTAATTCTACACGTAACGGTCATAACGGTCAATAACGGTTGACAAAGTCCGCCATGTTGAATTTTCTTATTTATAGCCCCATCTTCACGAAATTTGGTAGGCGGCTTCCCTGCGCTAACCGAAACTGATGTACGTACTTATTTCGATGGTATGACACCACTGTCGGCCGCCATATTGACCTTTCCAACGTCACTAATTCTCCAACTTCCCGTGTAGGTAGAAGGCTGAAATTTGGCAGGCTCATTCCTTACAGCTTACTTACAAAAGTTAAGCAGGTTTCATTTTGAAATTCTACGTGTAACGGTCATAACGGTCGACAACGTTCGCCATGTTGAACTTTTTTATTTATAGCCCTATCTTCACGAAATTTGGTAGGCGGCTTCCCTGCGCTAACCGAAACCCATGTACGTACTTATTTCGGTGGTATGATGCCACTGTCGGCCTCCATATTGAACTTTTCAACGATCTTTGTTACTTATCGGCCCATCTTCAAGAAATTTGGTACGCAGGTTCCCAACGCTAACTAAATCCTACTTACGTACATATATACGTCCATAGCCTGCAACTCAGTCACCATGTGAGGCGCTGTTGGGTCCCCCATCCTCACGCCTCCCACGTTGTTAGCTGCCTGCCTATATAAGGCAGTCCGTCGCTCCGGTCTCTACATTCCCTTCCTTGCTTCACCACGGGATTCACGTCTCCCTGCTGAAAACTGCAGCCTTTTTATTTAATCCATGGCTTCTCCGCTGTTTTATTGTTTGTTTATCACGATTGTAGTTATTGTGTAGGTATTTTAGACTTACTTTACATTGTTCAGGTACCCATTTCCTTTATCGTTCCAACCGTAATCCCATTAACATGTCTATCGAGGTGATCACCATCGATCAAAGAACTGTCACTTACCGAGTGGTTTCCATGCCTGGAGATGGCGCCTGCCTTTTCCATTCTCTTTGTTACATATTGCACGGCCATATCAGGCTCACTCTTGATATCCGGAGGAACATTGTGTCTTATGTATTGAATGACTGGGACAGGTTCAAGGTGTGGACTGGTGACGGTACAGGAGATAATTATACTACACAGGAGCACTATAAGAGTGAAATGTTTAAGCCCTTCACCTATGGTTCTGCATGTGAGTTGATGGCTGCCGCTGAATTGTTCGGTTGTCGCTTTCAAGTGTACCGAAATGGCCAAATATTTTACACCTTTGGACAACTGCCAATGCCTCTTAAATATCTTAGATTCACAGGTGACGATCTGAGTAGTGGACACTTTGATGTTTATGAATGTTTAAACTCTCAAAAGCTGGATGTGAAGTTATCGATGAAACCGGTTGTATACTTACAACGCTTGACAGATGCCGAATGTCTCTTCAACACAAGTCCTACAAATAATGTCGTAATTGAAACAAACCATGAAACTCAAACCGATTATTACAGCAGCAATCCAAGCTGTGAGATTTGAAACAAGATTACTGTTCACATGGCCAACTGTACGTTGCATGCTCAAGAGTAAGCTCAGCACACAGCTTGGTCATAATACAACCGGAGGGCCGAACTCACAATGTGGTATACAAAGAGATCCTTAACAAATAATTATTGGTATATTTTCCCTCAGTTTAAAAAGGTTTAATTTTCTTCTTAATAAAAATGTTAAGGCAGTACTTCGCAGCTGCGAAGCGCGGGTATTTTGCTAGTTTCATCATAAAAGGCAAAAGAACAGGTTCTTTCACAGAATTATTGACTTACTATTACACTGACTGGCAAGAGTGGCAGCATTAATACTTAGAAATAGAATACTTAGAAATTGAAATCAGAAGATAAAGCGAGGCCAAAAAACAAGTTAATCTAGTCAGGAATGTAAATAAAAAAGCCCAGGACATGCAACAGGAATTGTAGTAAAAGAAAAGAGTAAGAGGGGCAAAAGGCAAATTAGTACACATACAGTAACTTAAGTTTGGAACTGGCAAGACAGGGAAGTGCAGCAAAGTTTTAAGAACTGCACTCTTTTGATTGGGCATAGGAAGACAGTCCAGTGGAGTCAGGAGGTGTATGTGAGCATGAACCAGCGCCATCTCATGAGCAGGTGGGCATGAGCGTGCAGTTAACTCAGTTATTTAAAGGGACTTGATACACATGACAGGAGACTCGGTGACCAGGTCACTTGTCATTTGATGGCGGGAGAAACTGGCTGAAACTTATAGAACATGGGTTCCCAGTGTGTTGATCGTGATCGACTGGTAGATCGCAAAGGTAGTGCAGGTAGATCGCATTGCATTCAAAAAAAAAAATTTTTAAATGTCAGCCTATCATATATCCTCCCTATGGCATTTGCCACTTGATTGACATACAGGGCGGCCAGTCTGAGATCTCCTTTCTTCTAACACACTGGACATCATACACTCAGGATCAAACGCTTGAGCTACTGCAAAACTCCGGCTATGATCTAGTTAGCCTTCCAATTTATATCGACTAAAGAAGGGATTTAAAAAAAAAAATTTGGGGGAGGGTATGAGCTGGATGTGGAATTGGAAGAGGATTTTTTTCTCACAATGTCACAATCGAAGTGCGTTTGTCTGATCTGTCAGTCTATGATTGCTATTCCAAAGAAGGAAAATGTGGAAAGGCACTTTCGAACTGTTCATAAAAACTACGAAACTGACATCCTTCCAAAAAGCGATCTGAGAAAGAGAAAGGGGAGGGAACTAAAATTGCAGATAATCGGACAGCCATCATTTTTCACTCGGCTGATTTCAAAAGCTCCTTGACTGCATTATTTGACTCCACTTATTTATGCGAGTCAGCCTTCTCCCACATGAAGATTATTAAATCTAAATACTGTAGTGACCATAAATGTATTGAATTGTTATTGTGCCATAAAGGTTTTTCAGTTATGCAAGGTACGACAACATACATTTTATGTGTAAAGTATACTCAGTATATATATATATCTATATTAATAAAAGGCAAAGCCCTCACTCACTCACTCACTCACTCACTGACTCATCACTAATTCTCCAACTTCCCGTGTGGGTGGAAGGATGAAATTTGGCAGGTTCATTCCTTACAGCTTCCTTACAAAAATTGGGCAGGTTTTATATCGAAATTCTACGCGTAATGGTCATAACTGGAAGCAGTTTTTCTCCATTTACTGTAATGGAGACGCAGTGGGGGCGTAGTTTCGTGTGACATCATCACGCCTCCCACGTAATCACGCAGTACATAGAAAACCAGGAAGACCTCAAAAAGCGCTCAAGAAAACATGCATTATATAATTGAGAAGGCAGCTAAACAATAAGAAGCGAGCGAGTGACATATACAACCATATTCATGAGTTCTGCTACTTCGGAAACAAAACACGATGTAAACCTACACTTTAAATTAAGTTCATAGACAGGCTACGCTGGCGCTTGTAATTTAGTGCCTGCCCATATAAGGCCGTCTGTCAGCGGCAATCCAATAGCAAACTGCCACGGGTAAATATTCACGGGTGAAGGACTGTGCTTATGGAGAGGAAGATGAGATGGTCAGGGTGGTGTTTGACACAAACTCAGCGAAACTGCGAGAGAAAGTTTTAAGTGCCATTTCTAAGGTAACATTAAATAAAGCTATGGACATAGCACGAGATGGCACCAGCACAGCTGGGAACCTTCGATGCAAGTACACCGAGTGGCTCACGTGAACTGACGCAGTGCACAGATAAAAGGCAACAGTTCCAAAGGGCGCTGAACAAAAACCGAATTACACAATTGAAAAGGCAGCAAAAAATATGAAGCTTCTGATAAGCATATTCATAAATGCTACTGTGGAAACAAAGCACACGGTGGAAAAAGTCAATGTCCCGCTAAAGGAAGACAGTGTAAAAAAAAAACTGTGCATGCAGTGTGTCAGGTCTCAGATAAAGAAGAAGACGAGCTGTTTATTGATGCAGTAAGAAACGAATCGATGAATGAAACCTGTCATCTTTACAACGATTGACAAACACGGAATGTAACTTGAACACAACACATCCTACAAATACGAACCTGATTGAAAGAAATAATGATAATCAAATCCTTGATGACAGCAACACTCAGTAACACTCACAAAACAAATACTGTATATTGACAGTCATGTTACGTTATTTTTAAAATGTTCCCTTTTCTTTTCTACCTTTTTAACATACTACTTCTCGCTGATACGCTGGTATATATATATGTATATATATATATCCCGCTCTACATACTCGAATAATGGATACTTTATTCGCCATCAATGATTGTTTTGGTAAAGCCCTACTCAGTGTATTCATTAGATGAACGGTAAAAAAGTAAGAGCGAGGGGAGGATGACTCATTGAGGCATGCAGGCTGTAGTGCGTGTCAACTCTATCTGAATTGCGCGAGATCATTTTATATACTGTATTATTGTTATTAATGGCCCGGGTATATGAAGTGCTGGTAACACAATAAACTACAGATCCCA
Organism: Polypterus senegalus; assembly: GCF_016835505.1. NCBI lineage: Eukaryota > Metazoa > Chordata > Cladistia > Polypteriformes > Polypteridae > Polypterus > Polypterus senegalus. The sequence goes on along the minus strand of NC_053155.1, from coordinate 185,599,444 downwards.
TAATGCAGCGCTTCAGCTGCCTTGCCGAACACTTATCGCATTAATCAAGTCTACCATATGATGCTGCAAGTTATTGCAAAGCTAGAGTTATTGCGCACTGAGTTTGCACGGCGCTTTGGTGACTTTGAAGAACAAAAAAAGTCCGTCTACATGCGGCTCGAACCTTGTGCATGTTTGGTAGCACATATCTGTGTGAGAAGCTCTTCTCAGTGATAAAGACTAACAAAACAGCACACAAGAGTCGCCTCACTGATGAGCACCTGCAATCCATCCTGAGAATCTCCACAACACAGAACCTCACACCAAACAGAAACGAACTTGTGGCCAAAAAAAGATGCCAGGCGTCCAGCTCTAAAATGACATCTGAGCAAAGACAACTGAATGATTTGATTTGTTATTGCACGTAAGAGCGGAGTCAACTGTTTAACAAACAGCGTATTGCACTGATACGAAATAGCTGTGTGTGTATATATGTAGATATGTATGTATATGTATATATGTTTATATATGTGTGTGTGTATGTATGTATATATATATATGTATTTGTGTGTATATATGTGTGTGTATGTATATGTGTGTATATATGTGTGTGTATATATGTAGATATATATGTATGTATATATGTGTATATGTATAGATATATATATATATATGACAACAACACTCATCACTCACAACAGTGACAAAACAATTCAGGTTACGTTATTTTCAAAATGTTTCCTTTTCTTTTCATTGCTTCTTTAAACACTACTTCTCGCCAAGCTGGTATTTTGCTATATATATATATATATATATATATGAGAACAACACTCATATCAATGACAAAACAATTACATTAACAACCATGTTACATTATTTTAAAAATTTTTCCTTTTCTTTTTCGTACCTTCTTTAACACACTACTTCTCCGCTGCGAAGCGCGGGTATTCTGCTAGTATATATATATATATACAGTACAGGCCAAAAGTTTGGACACACCTCCTCATTCAATGTATTTTCTTTATTTTCATGACCATTTACATTGGTAGATTCTCACTGAAGGCATCAAAACTATGAATGAACACATGTGGAGTTATGTACTTAACAAAAAAAGGTGAAATAACTGAAAACATTTTTTATATTCTAGTTTCTTCAAAATAGCCACCCTTTGCTCTGATTACTGCTTTGCACACTATTGGCATTCTCTCGATGAGTTTCAACAAGTAGTCACCTGAAATGGTTTTATTCAAGAATAAATGTCTTTGTTCCAAATATTATGGAGGGCACTGTTTAAATTGTTCCCTATTTAAAGAAATACTGTTAACCAAATAACAAGTTTGCTCCCATTTCAGTGCACACTAAACCTTAGTAACACTAAACGTCTTCAGCTATTCTCCGGAAATTATTACAGGTTTTTGGGTCTCTCCCCATAGATTGAAACAAACTGAAAAATTTTGCGGACTAGAGGAGAGCCTTGTTTACTTACTGAAGGTGCCCCAGAGAACATCTTAAGTACTGCACATACCCATTAACTGGTACCCTCTAATCAGGAATATCAGCTTGCAAAGCTTTTTATTTTGTTGCAGAGGTTCATCTAGCATATGTTTTGCACACTACTGATATTTTGTGTTCATACAGTAGATATGGAAGGAAACATTCACGAATTGTTGAAGTCCACAGCTTTCTGTGAAAACCTAGATCCTACTTCATTACTACCACATAGTTTACCTATAATGCTTAAGTTACTACACTACATATTGTTCAGTTTTATAACATCCTCTGCCTTCCATTGTGAGCAATGCAATAAATACATTTCTCCTTGTCTCTTTTGTTGCCTCATTACTTGCAAAGAGCATATATTTTTTTCCCAGGAGAGAATCATGACTTTAAATATGGAGATGTTGATTCTGATCCCCAGCAGATAACACTCAGCTATAAACTACTACAGTCAGATAAGGCCACAAGACTAACATCTGGGAACATTGCAGATGCATCCCTTTTTCACCAAATAGAGCCATGCAATAGATACACTGTATAGCTCAACTGCACTTTGATATGCTGTTTGTTGATATCCTGTTCCTAAGGTGATTGTAAATTTCACAAACAGAAGAAACAAACCACACCAGAAATTGGGAAGTATGGGAGCCTTAAAACAACTGGATGGGCAAGCCATAAGCCATTTTTAAATTCTAAAACGTATTGTTTACTGTAACCAAGTTCCAGCTTGCCTTGGTTCTCCTTGAAGTTTAGAGCTGCTGGAATCATTGGCAATTGATCTAAGGTCTGGTTGGGCATGTCCTCCTGGAGGTGAGAGTCTCAAATGATTGACCATTTTATTTAAGTTGGGAACATGGGCTTTACTATCCTAAACACAATCGTAATCAGTTCGAGTTCAAGTTTGTTATCCTCAGTACGGTACATAGTACAATGAAATTCTAACTTGTATTTCTCCTCAGAGGAGTGATAATAATAGAAACCAGCAAAGGACAAATACAATCACATAAAAAATATTTAACTGTCAGCTCTCAATTGGCTGGATGTGAGTGAGTGTATCCTTTTTACTGTGTGTGACCCCTCCTTACTTCTTCACTTCATATCACAACAAAATGAGAATGCAAAATTAGTAAATATTCCAATTTATTACTAAATTTAGGGAGGAACAGTGGTACAGTTGTTGTACTGCTGACTCACTTTAAGAAGACCATATTTCACATCCCAGATCCTTCCTTCATGGAGTTTGCATGTTTTCCCCGTGTCTGCATGGGTTTCCTCTGGGTGCCCCTTATTCCTCCAACAGCCCACAGACATGCAGGTTAGGTGGATTGGTGATGCTAAATTGACCCTAGTGTGCACTTGGGGTGTGCGTGTTTTCACCCTATGATGGACTTGTACCATGTCCAGAGTTTTTTCCTGCCTATGGTAGCTGGAATAGGCTCCAGCACCCACACGACCCTGTTCAGGACAATGTGGTCTAGAATGACATGACATTATGAAACTTATGCTTAAGATTGTAGCATTTTACTTGTGAATTATTTAGCACAAGCCCATGTCATACATTGGTCTCATTTGTCTAATTTTGAATAAACAACAATACTTACAATACATTTTCTTTTTTGTTCTTCATCTCTACAGAATGGTCTGCCCTCAGATGAAAATCCTTACTTATTCAATGGAGATTTTGTTGATCGAGGAAAGAAATCCATGGAGATCATAATTATACTATTTGCCTTTTTATTGGTCTACCCCAATAACATGCACCTAAACCGAGGAAACCACGAGGACTACATTATGAACCTGAGGTAGAGTAACCAAATGGTAGAATGTAAAGTCACTTATGCTAGTAACATCTTGAAGCCCCCATATTTCTGACAGGTGAAAAATCCTGATTCTCTTTAAGTAAATCAGGGATGTGCATTTCTTTTCATAAATGTACTGTAAATGATCAAGTAATTGCTACAGTACATTCAAGGTTAACTAATACACCAAATATATTATTAGAAATATCAGCATTTTGTATTGGATATCTGATTCTCATTTACTCATTTAGCAGCAGACTGCAAAGCCCAAGTTTTATTTAATGAATTAATCTGTTTTATGATAAAAATATTTTTCAGCATCACCATGAAAAATGTTATTTTGCTTTCTCACTATAATTATTACAAATTGAATTTGCAGAAAAATAATGTAATACCATCTTGTACTTAACAGGGTCAGAATTTGAAAGATAGAAGCTCATTTGTCACTTGCTGACTCCTTCAGTATTTTTGTGTCATTTGCGATACAAATCATCACAGGACAGGTGTTGCTGCATTATGATAAATGATATAACACATTTGTTGGTTGTAACATATAAGTTCACGCTCCAAATGAAACTTATTAAGATATTTATTTTTCAGTTTTATCTAGTACATCCAAAACAAATAATTTTAATGCTGATTAATCCAGTTAATGGTCACGAGGATCAACAGCTTGTCCACGTAGCTCTATAAGAAAGGGTTTTAGAAAGTTCAATTCACCCGAAGGTACAACAAAATCAAGAAGCTGTTATATCTAAGAAGCAAATGTAATACTCTTTTATAGTAAAATTAATCAGTTTGAGTTGTGATGCAGTAGGCAGGGCTCATTCTATGTTTCAACATCTTCCCCGTATTTGTGTGGGTTTTTCCAAACAATCAAATGGAGCAAGTTGGCCTGGTTCCAGGTTTATTTTTTCATTTAACAGAAAAGGGTGGGCTCTGGGAGGGCAAAAAATCGAAGTGACATTAGCAGTAGAGTCGTTGTACGTCTTTCATTCTGCAGTTGGAGGATGAAAGAAGGAATTGGTCCACAATGTCGCCCCCTCAGTGGGTAATTACTATCACCAGAGCCCACAAGCTGCCTCCCATGTATGAAAATATAATCAGAGAATCATCAAAAAATAGAGAAGAAAGTCGAAAAACCAGAGATCTAATAAATTAACAAAATCACAATAAACACAATTACACTTAGCAACTCCCTAGTATATTCACAATGAACCACCAGGAACTGTGGGACACCCTCCAGATTTATAGGGTGGAGTGCAGTTCCTGGCAGGTGGCCCCACCCACAAAACACATAGAAGATAACATACATAAACAAAATCAAAAACAAAGAACAATACACATAATCAAAAAAGTAACATGAAACACAATCAACATAAATCAAAAATGAACAAAAGAAACATAAAATATAGAATTTTGAGCTCCAGCCAGGGTTCTTCCCCTTGACATGACATTAACTGGATTAAGTAGGTTCCACGATTTTATGTTACGTTAACTGTTTTCAAAAGTTGACTATTAAGAAAACTCAACAATCATTTATTTATACCCTCCCAAAGATATTTTTAATTAATATACCTCCAATCTTTCTTTCACATGGCTAATATGTTTTTGTATTTTGTGAGAAAAAATAAGGTTTGTAAGCCTTCATTAATTTTAATTTTGAATCAATGTCCAATTTTACATAAATTGTAAAAATCTTGAAGCTGTTAAATCATGCCAGTCATAACTAACTTGAAATCCATGCTTGTTTTAAGAGACAAGTAGGTTAGTCGTCTGGCAAAAATATGGAAGTGCTGTAAGGGGCAGAGGACCAGCTGCATGACAAAGGGGAGACTTGTCAGGGTATGTCACTTAAGAGAAGAATTTAAAATATCATCCCATTATGTCAGAGGAACGTCCTTTTTTGATGCCAGATATATTGCAGTGGTGAAGAAGATGAGGAGTCGAAAATCAAAATTATAAAAAAAATTAAATTGGAAAGTTACCTTAAAAGCTGGCTAAGGCATACACACAGCTGGCTTCCTCATTTATGATATGAATGCTTCTGGCAACAAGACAAAAGTATACGCTTCTGTGTACCCCAAGCTGGATATTCAATGTACTAAGTACAGGTGAAGATTGTATTGTAGCTCTTGTTGTTTCCAGCACATTTTGAGGTATATACAATTAACTTTCATGTATTTATATTTGCTCTCTTCCTCTATAGCTTACTGCACATTAAAACAGTCTACTATGAGCAGCTAAGTAACTCACAGTTACATGGAGGTGTCCTTGTGGAAATCTTATCACAACCTATTACACACGCAGTGAGTCACAGGAGGCACAGCAGATTTCCTGAAATGTATGCAGTTTTATAGAAGATCCAGAATAATGAGTATCAAATGCAAGGCATTATCCATTTCATAATTGAGCTTTCATCTCCCACAACAATGCGTTTTTGTTATTTTAAAAAGGGCAAGGGCTATTGTACAAAGGGTGCATTAAAGAAGCAATGCACCTGGACTCTGAAAAGGGATTCCCCCTCACAAATACCCTGTTTTACAACCTGTTTTATTAATTATTAAAATTGGTCATCATTATACGGAGTGTGTTTTAAAAATTAATTAAGGGACTATATCTGGACCAGCACCTTGTACTTTGTCTGACACTTTCATCTATCTTACTGAAAAGAGATTTTGTTTTACTTTATTTGATTTTATGTTTTACAATCTATTCATTTTACAATGCCGTTTAACCCATTTTTAGGGTTATGAGCCTATTTCAGCATAATAGGATGCACTATAGAAACTGACAATGGAAGCGCATGCATCCACTCACGCTTAACTCGCAAAGGGTTATTTAAGAGTTATTTAAGAGTCTCACTGGAATGTAAGCAGAACACTGACATACTCAGAGAAGAAAAAGCACAAAGATTCAGAGAGCAGATGTAATTTCAACACTGACATAGTCTTATGGAATTTTAAGCAGTACTATCGCACAACCCCGTATTATTTTTTTTATTTTATTATTATGATGTTAAGAAAAAATGCTGTAAGTCTGAGCATAATTGGAGGAAACCTAAATGAAATACATAATGAAATATTAAAGGCAAATATAGTTGAGGAAAACAATGTAGTTTTCTAAAATTATAGTTTATGCTGGTAATCAAAGAGTTTTTTTCAACTATTGATCATCTTCTAAATCTACTTCAATCAATAAAATGTGTCCTGATAACTTCTAGTGAAATGTGTAGAGGTTTTGGTACAAACACAAAATCTTATAATAAATGTTTATTAGAAATATAAGTCATCCCTCCAAAATTATTATTTATTTATTAATTTTATTGCTATACATACAAAGCAATCAAGTTTTTACAAAAAGAAAAATTGACTTAAGAACAGATCGATCCCCACCCCTGAGAGAGAGAGCAAGCCAAACGGCGTAAAATTTAAGGCTTGTAAACATACCTAAATTAATAAACTCTCTGTGCTTTATGAGATAATTTTAAAATATTACTGATTACATCCTGCCATGTTTTGAAAAATGTCTGTACAGATCCTCTAACTGAGTATTTGATTTTTTCCAATTTCAAATAGTATAACACATCAGTTTCCCACTAACTTAAAAGAGGAGAGTTTGGGTTCTTCCAGTTTATCAGAATAAGTGTGCGTGCCAAGAGTGTATTGAATGCAATCACAATTTGTTTGTCCTTCTCCACTTTAAGCCCCTCTGGAAGAACCCCAAACACAGCTGTTAATGGGTTAGGAGGGATTGTGAGTCCAAGGCTGTCTGAGAGGTAATTAAAAATTTTTGTCCAGAATAATGTTAATTTGGTGCAGGCCCAGAACATGTGACCCAGTGAGGCTGGGGCTTGGTTGCAACGTTCGCAGGTTGGATCATGCCCTGGAAACATTTTGGAGAGTTTTAGTTGAGACAGATGTGCTCGATATATAATTTTGAGTTGTATAATTGTATGCTTTGCATATGGAGCTTGAGTGAATTCTCTGCATTGCTACTTTCCACTCCTTTTCTGATTATTAATTGAGAGATCTTTTTCCCAGTGTCCTCTTGGATCTTTGAAAGGAGGGATTGTAAAATGATTTTATATATTGTAGAGATGGAGTCTAAGTTCTTGAGATTGAGCAATATTTTTTCCAGCATGGATGAGGGTGCAAGATGAGGAAAATCTGGAAGGTTCTGTTTAACAAAGTTCCTGATTTGAAGATAGTGAAAGAAATGTGTAGCTGGAATGTTAAATTTGGAATGTAATTGTTCATAGGATGCAAAGACGTTGTCTATATAAAGATCTCTAAGCAAGTTAATTCCAAATTTTTCCAGATATTAAAAACTGCATATGTCTGTGAAGGTTGAAAGAGGTGGTTCTCTTGCAGAGGTGCCACAGATAAAAGCTTCTCCGTCTTAAAATGCTTTCTACATTGGTTCCAGATTCTAAGTGAGTGGAGCACAATTGGGTTATTAGTGTATTGCCGATAACGTGTGTTTATTGGAGCGCAGAGCAAGGAATACAAAAAAAGTACTGCAGGATTTTACTTCTATTGCGGTCCATGCCTGTGTATGTTCTTCTATTTGTGTCCAGGTTCTTATCGACTGTATATTTGCTGCCCAGTAATAAAACTGGAAGTTAAGTAGAGCCATGCCGCCTTCTGCCTTTTGTCTTTGTAGGGTCGCTCTTTTGATGCGTGGATGTTTTGAATTCCAAATAAATGAGGTTATTGTTGAATCTAATTGCTTAAAGAATGATTTATTAATGTATATTGGGACGTTTTGAGATAAAAAAAGGAGCTTAGGAAGAATATTCATCTTAACAGTGTTAATTCTTCCAGCTAGTGTGAGATGAAGGGTTGACCATCTATGCAAGTCTTGTTTAATTTTTTCCATGCAGACGACGAAATTTTGTTGATAAAGAGCTTTATGTTTACTTGTGATGTTTACCCCGAGGTATTTAAACTGTTCATCAATGATTAAAGGTAGGGTATCTAATCTAATATTATATGCTTGAGAGTTCACTGGAAAGAGTACACTTTTATTCGTTATTTATTTTATTCATCCCTCCAAAATTAATCCTGTTGAATCTCAGCATGCTCTTTTCAGCAAATTCCCTTTCTGAAATAGGTTTACCTGAACTATTTAGAACAATCTCTCAGCTAAAACCTTCCACTTTTCTCCTTGACCCAGTCTCAACAGGCTTTTTTTTAAACAAGGCTCTGAGGTGTATAATGTGCCATGTTGATAGTGTACCTAACATAGTTAGCCCATCATTAGATACAAGGACCTTTCCAGATTGCATAAAGGCCCGGGTATTTAAACCGTTGTTTAAGAAAAATAACCTCAACTCCTCTGTATTTGACAACTTTAGACTGATTTCTAACCTACCTTTTTAAGTACAGTTCAACAAAAAGAAATTTTTCTGCAATTAAATGGCTATTTAAATAAACATTCTATCCCTGATACATTTCAGTCAGGTTTTAGAGTAAATCATAACACAGAAGCACTGGTTAACACAGTAAACGACTTGTGGGTTAATGTTGACACAGACCACATACTGTATCTGTTCTTATTCTATGAGACCTGACTGCAGCATCTGACACCATTGACCACAGTATTTTTATAAGTCAGTGAGTCGACCTTTCTGGAAGTATCTTAAATTGTTTTCAGTTTTATTTAACAGGTAGAAAATTCTCTCTTATCTGTAGTGTTTGTAGTTCATGATATTGTACACGGGTGTTGTGATAATGCAGGTTCACCGCATGCTCCCACTCAGCTTTTGGAAGCCCTTGAACTGCCACCGTCGGTAATGTTACCGATGAGTACGGCAGTGAGGCACAACATAGCAAGGGGATGGTGTAAAAGTGCAAAGTGCTTTTATTTAAAAACAGCAAACAAACAACAATCAAAAACAAATAAATAGTGCAGTGCATTCATAACTCTTTCAAATGAATAACCCATTAAAACATGTGAAAGGTGGAGGATAAAATCCATTAGAAAAAAATCTTTAAAACAACGAGGTTAAAATAACGGCTGAAAGCTGTCCTTTTAAAACAAAGCCCGGTGCATCCTTCTTCTACTACTGGCAGCTCCCCTGCTTCTCCCAAACGGCCCCCGCAACAGGGGAGTCACCCAGCTGCAGCTGACCTGCTCTGCTTGCTTCGGCTGATCGGTTTGCCTCACCAACCCCTGGCTCCGGTAGGCTCCTCCAAACAGCGACTTTGGCTCCCCAGCGACCAGGGTGCCCACGCTGGGGAATACACGTCCCGAGTCCCAACTCCCTCTGCCTTTCGTGACCTTACGTGGCGAGTCATCCGCCTTTTGGCACTCCCACTCTTCACAATAAACTCAGCAGGAGCGACCACTATGACTTCTTCCTGGTTGTCGGCCAAACACCCAGGCTCCATGCTCGATTGCACGCTCGCTCTCTCCTGCACTGCTGCTTGCTGCTGCAACCTCCCGTTCTATCCTGTTCTCCTTCACCCCATCCCCCCCAGCCGCCTTGCACTTCTATTTATTAAGAGGACGTGGCAGCTGTGGCAATCAGCAGCTCCTGGGAATAATTATGGATGCGGACCGTTTCTCACCTGTGCACTTAAGTGAGAAACGCCCACATCACAAACTCCTCAGGAACCGCTTCGACCACACACCACCACGCCCCCTCGCTAAGTCGTGAGTGCGGTGATTATTTAATTAAAACTGGCCTTTTGACGGGAGCTGTGGACCCGCTATACCACAGGTGTACCATAATGATCTATTCAGGGTATGCTGTCACTTTTAGTCTACTTGCTCCTGTTAGGCCCAATTTTTTCAAAACTAAAGATGAAGTACCACAGCTATGCTGAAGACATGCAGCTTTATTTATCTATAGCACCTGATGACCATGACTCTCTGGGGTCTCTTGCCCTGTGTCTTACTTGTATTTCTAAATGGATGAATAGTCATTTCCTCAAACTAAATAAGGAAAACAGTGAAATCTTAGTCATTGGTAAACACAGAAATAATGAGGGTATTAGAAATAAACTTGATCCATTGGCATTAAATATCATGGCAGATGTAAAGAATTTAGGTGTAATCATGGACTCTGACCTAAACTTTAAATCGCACGTTAACAGGATTACTAGGAGAGCATTTTTCCATTTAAGAAACATTGCAAAAGTCAGGCCTCTTATAATATTGCATGAAGCAAATAAATTAATTCATACTGTTGTTTTTTATCACCTAGATTACTGTAATTCACTCCTAACTGAACTAAAAAGAAATACAGCAATCAGTTGCAATTAATGCAGAATGCAGCAGAATGCAGAAAAAGGCAAATCTGAACACATCTCTCCAGTCTTGGCATACTTACATTGGTTATCTGTACTTGACTTAAAATACTACTAATGATATATAAAGCCTTAAATAACTGTGATCTTTCCTATAATTTGGAATACTTATCTGCATTCTAAGTGGTAACAGTAGATCTTCTAATGGTGGTTTGCTTACTATTCCAAGAATGAAGCATAAAAAAAGTGTGAGGCATCTTCTTTTTGTTATGCGCTAAAAAATCTGGAATACTTTACCAATTGAAATGTGCCAGGCTAACGCTGTGAGTCATTATGAAAATTTCCTAAAAATCCACTTTTTTAATTCGCCTTTTCTGTGCCTACATTTCAGTTCTGCTCATAATAAACTATATATGCTTAGAATTATTATATTTTTAATCTTCAATAACCTCAACTTTCCTTTGTTTTCTTTTCCATTTTTTTGTGGTGGGGTTTTGCTGTTATGTGATGTTTGCATGAAAGTAGATACTCAACTTTCCATGAGACCTACTGCCTCGATTCCCATAAGATGAAGCCTGGAAAAAAATATGAAACAACTTAAATGCATTTATGTTAGGCAAGATGCCCAATGGGAGCTGAATTCACTTTTAGCCTTGGAGCCCCTGTAGATTTAGTTTTTGTTTCCTCTAGCTTAACTGGAGTTTTTTTGCATTTTTTTCTGTTCTCCCATTTGACCTTATCATCTGACTCATCTTTAGAGACTTGAAGCAATTCTACTATTCTATTCATTTTATATTGTGAAGGCTACGGGGTGCCATAGAGCCCCCAACCCCACGAACCCACAAACACAGTTCCAGGTTCAAATAAAGGAGGCTTATTATACAAAATATCTTTCTACAAGCAAATAAACAAATATTTTCTCTTCTTACCCTTGCTCTCTATATATATATATATATATATTGCACTGGTTTCCTCCAGTCGATTGTTGCCTTTCTTCCTGCCAGCTCCAACTCTTCTGGACAAATAATAGGGAGTGTATCTCCCAGCAGCCCCCTCCTGTGGCCCCCATTGACCTCGGCAGGGCTACGCCACTGGACCACAATTCCTGGCATTCCCAGACGCTTTCCGAATGGGCATCAATATCCAGGGCCACTGGCATCTAGTTTCTTGGGGGAATAAACATCCCCTAGTGACAGTCATTCCCTGTCCTTGCCTTTTATCCCGATCAGGGAAAGTACTACAAATATACGCAGTCGGGACAGCTATCCAGCTGCTTGTGCTTTCCCGTCCAGGTTAAGGAACTTTCCTCTTCTTTGACTGGGAGGTCCGTCCATCCACATGGGGAGTCTCGTTCAGATTAGGCATGTCTCTCTCTGTAGGCTGGGATGCCTGTCTGTCAACCTGGGGTCTCCTGTCTGGGTAAGGAATCATCCCGTCTCCTGTTTGGAAATCCCATCCATCCCGTGTGGCACTTACAATATCTATTTTATGTAAGTGTGCATTATTTATTTTTTGTATGTTATTTATTCTTTATTATTCTTCTCTAATTTTAATTTGATTAGTTTTGTTTCTTGCTATTTTAAGACATCTTTTAAAGCACTTTGAGTTACATTCTGTATTTAAAATGTGCTATAGAAAAAAATATTTTTGTTGTCATTTACTTCTGTTCTTGATTTTTAGTGTTGAATTACGTGTTGGCATTTGTTTGCTATAGACTGCCTTAGGTGGGGCCTTTTTGCCATATTGTTTCAGCTTTTTGTGCTTCTTTTGTGACTTTTAAATAAATATCTTTATATATTTATAAAGATTTTGCATTGGCTTTGTCCTTCCAAGCCAGAGGTTTTTAGGGTTCCCTCTGTTGAAGGGATTTTTTCTTACATTTTACAACATTTAATTTATTTTTAAACTTTTAAAGGCACTATTTTTCGGCCTGTGTAAGTCCTGGCTGTAGGTCTTTTGAGTCTTCACACACCTTTCAGTATTTGAAATAAACTCACAACGTCACGTCAGTGTTTGACTGACGTAACCCAATTGACCTCTTTGTCTTTTCTGGACATCTTACACTGTCATACAGCATATGCTAGGGGTTCAAGACTGTGGTGTGATATTACTGAGGGGTTCCTAACCAATCCGTTGTCTCGTTCCATGGCTCCAACAAAGCTGCTGTGATAGTCCAACAGCAGGATACTAACAGGAAAGAACAACAGAAAAGTGTTAATAACAGCAGGTAATAATGTCTTCCACCATTTTAATTAAGAAAAATAGCATTTATGCAACATTAACAGTCAGCTACTCTAACAAAAACAAATTTTGCTAAAGTAGTGAATCTTCCATCAGGTAGTAAAGACTGTTGGATCATCTTTTATAGTAGCAGGCAAATCAGTCCAAGGTTGGGGTGTCTTATCCCTAAATATTTGAATCTCTATAGTAACTTTATTAATCTTATGAATTTTCTGAACACAGTCATTTTATGATTGCAAAGTATGTAAACTGTATTGGGCAGTGTTCATAGGCTGGTATCCCTGCTGTTATTGGCCCCATTTCCTTAACAGACTGGGATGCCAGTACAATGGAGAGGTCGTTTGAGGCTCTGTATCACGTCTCTATGCATCCCCCTACCCACAACATGGCAGCATCCTTGTGCTTCAGCACTCATTGGACACCCACAGGGTATCCTGTGAACTGTAGTCCAGTGGGGCAGCCCTGTTGGGGTCCGTGGGTGCTATCAGGAGGTGCTGCAGGGAGTTGCACTCCCAACTTTATGGGGCTTCCTTATGACCCAGAAGTATTTCAAATGGGCAATACCCTGGCAGTGGAAGTTCTTCCGGGTTTTCAGTTTAAGGAACTGCACTGCCTTATCCAGGCAAGTTGGAGTTGGAGTCGGGAAAGGTGACAGGCAACACTGATCTGGGAAGAGTAGCAGAGAAAGAAAGAAGAAGAAAACAGAACTATATTGCTGTGCTGTGGTATTCTGTTAAATAAAAGCTTGTGTTTTGAACTTGGGATTGTGTTAGTGAATTCATGTTTGGGGTTTTGGGCTCTGTGGCTCCCTCTGTTGATCACAAAACATTACTAAATTCTGCTAAGTAAAGAGGCCGAAGTTATTTAAATCTTTAAATAACAAAAAGAGGACAAAATCTAACTAAAACCTAAATGGAAGTTAAATTAGAGATTTATGAACCACAAGTCTTCTTCCTACTTCTGGTAATGTTTCCTGCAGCAGCATTTCTTATTGAAATTAATTTTATTTCCATCCATTATCCAACCTGCTATATCCTAACTACAGGGTCAGGGTCTGCTGGAGCCAATCCCAGCCAACACAGGGCACAAGGCAGGAAACAAACCCTGGGCAGGGCACATCCACACACCAAGCACATACTAGGGACAATTTAGAATCGCCAGTCCACCTAACCTGCATGTCTTTGGACTGTGGGAGGAAACCCACGCAGACACGGAGAGAACATGCAAACTCCACGCAGAGTGGGCCTGGGAAGCGAAACCAGGTCTCCTTACTGCGAGGCAGCAGCATTACCGCTGCGCCACCGTGCCGTCCTTTATTTTATTTGAAAACCATAAATAGAATAATTGCAGCAGTCTATAAATAAGAAATGTTAGTTCTACTTGGGGGCGGCACGGTGGCGCAGTGGTAGCGCTGCTGCCTCGCAGTTAGGAGAACTGGTTTCGCTTCCCAGGCCCACTCTGCGTGGAGTTTGCATGTTCTCTCCGTGTCTGCGTGGGTTTCCTCCCACAATCCAAAGACATGCAGGTTAGGTGGATTGGCGATTCTAAATTGGCCCTAGTGTGTGATTGGTGTGTGGGTGAGTTTGTGTGTGTCCTGCAGTGGGTTGGCACCCTGCCCAGGATTGGTTCCTGCCTTGTGCCCTGTGTTGGCTGGGATTGGCTCCAGCAGACCCCCGTGACCCTATTCGGATTCAGCGGGTTAGAAAATGGATGGATGGATAGTTCTACTTGAAACAAGTAATCAGTTAACGTCTCTGTATCCTGCGCAATAAGAAAAAGAGTTCATTATTTTATATTTCTTAGCTGGATAAAGCACTTTTTCAAAAGTAGTTGGTGTCAAAGTACTTAAGCCTATGATTTGAAAGTATATTGTTGCTTTTAATTTAATTTTCAACTAGTAATAGTATTTTCTTTTTCAATATTTATTGGACATGCATAACATTTCTTGTCATCATTTTCATGTATTAAGTCAGCTAAACAATTTATCTATTTAATTAAAGTTTCAGTATTAGGCCCTGAGTGACCCAATGTCTAACTTCCAAACTTAATGATGGAGTGCACTAGTGCCTCTTAATTAAAATGTAGTATATTTATTTTTCACTTTGTTTTTTAAGTGTAAGGTATAAATATGCACACTATTATATATTAAGCAGGTCTAAAAGAAGCTAAGGAAAATGTACTCTCCCTGGATTTTAGGCTAATAAGGTCACTATTATAAAAACTGGCTTGGGTAAGCTATATTTTAAGTCAGCTGGGACATTAGTAAGGAGAGAGCCAGGTGGAGAGTCTACAGAGACGGAGAGAGTCAGGAACGTATTGGAGGAGCTATTGTGTAAGCTGTATTAGAAAACATATGTTTATTTACCCGTGGATAACAGTCCAACAAGGGTTTTTTAATGAAGATAAATGTAGTGATTTCTTCTCTCAGACTTTCCCATACTTTACATCAACATCTGCAGTCAATACCATGGTTTCTGTAACAGAAATGCAAAAAAAAATATATATATATATATATAAAAATGATGAAATGTTCTTAAAACTGTACAGAAACTAAAATGATAATGAATTGACAAGTGAAAATAGTATAGTGACAGAATAATTTAAATAATTGGACTAAAATAATCTTAGTACGATATAAAGATATAAAAATGGGATTTGAGTTGTAATGGAGGCTTATTTCCAGAGGGGAAGACAAGGCAAAGAAGATGATGTGAGAATGGATGAGAGAGACAGAGACTGAGAGAAATCACTTCACCAGAAAGAAAATGACTACATCTCTGCCCTAAGGCACTGTGAGACTACTTGTCTGGTGACCAAATGCCACTCTTTTACCAGAGCAGTCTAGCTAATGAGCTGGGTCCCTTGAAGAACTGCAGCAAATTTGCTGATTATCCTTCTTCCACTTCGAAACACATTGGTGTCCTGTTTTTTGTTCTAAGACAGGCAGAATGAGGAATCAAACCTGTGTGCACTGTGATACAGTAACAATACCCCACCTGCTACCTACAGTATATCCATCTATCCATTATCCAACCTGCTATATCCTAACTACAGGGTCAAGGGGGTCTGCTGGAGCCAATCCCAGCCAACACAGGGCACAAGGCAGGAAACAAACCCTGGGCAGGGCGCCAGCCCACTGCAGCTACAGTATATCACTTATGAAGTTTTCAATCTGATAAATAAAATGCCATATATTGATTGATAAAAAAGATATAACTGCCTTACTTCCCATATTCTAATGAAAACACCAGTTGGCAAAGAAGGACAAGACACAATTGAGGCCAATTCATTCTTTTTTTTTTTGGATTTTATTAAAATCAATCAAGTCATGCTTAACAACTAAATTCAACCCCCACCCAAGAGAAAGAGAGGAAGGCCAGCAGCCAGAGTAAAACTTTAAAAGTACCAAAGAGGGAAGAGAATCCTTTTCACCAATATAAATGCTTATTCTTAAATGATATTGACTAGATCCTGCCAGATTTTTAAAAAGTTTTGAAAAGATCCTCTAAGTGAGAATTCAATTTTTTCCAATTTCAAATAGTGTATAACATCAGTTACCAACTGACTTAAAAGAAGTGGGCTAGGATTCTTCCAGTTGAGCATTCCATATAAATGAGGTTATGACTGAATCTAATTTCTTAAAAAATGATTTGTTAATGTACATGGGGATGCTTTTAAATAGAAAAAGAAGCTTAGGAAAGATGTTCATCTTGACAGCATTGATTCTCCCTGGGGGCGGCACGGTGGTGCAGTGGGTAGCGCTGCTGCCTCACAGTAAGGAGACCTGGGTTTGCTTCCCGGGTCCTCCCTGCGATGAGTTTTCATGTTCTCCCCGTGGGTGTGCTCCGGTTTCCTCCCACAGTCCAAAGACATGCAGGTTAGGTGCATTGGCGATCTTAAATTGTCCGTAGTGTGTGCGCACCCTGCCCAGGGTTTGTTTCCTACCCTGCGCCCTGTGTTGGCTGGGATTGGCTCCAGTAGACTCCAGTGACCCTGTAGATAATGGATGGATGATTCTTCCTGCTAAAGTGAGATGTAGGGTTGACCATCTATGCACGTCTTCTTTAAGTTTCTCCATGCAAACAGCAGAATTTCTTGAAAAAGCACTTCATATTTACTTATGAAATTTTCCCCTAGTATTTAAACTGATCTGTGATAATAAATTGGAAGGTGTCCAATCTAATATTGTGTGCTAGAGAATTGACTGGAAAAAGCACACTTTTAGTCAAATTAATTTTAAGCCCAGACATCTTTTGAAATTCTGCTATTGCTGTTTGAACTGCTGGCATGGAATTTTGTGGGTCTGATATATACAGTACCACTTCATCTGCATATCGTGATATTTTTCTGTTCAAGTACTTCTCTGATAATCCCCTTTATTCCGGAAGTGAACAGCCAATGGCGCAATGGAGATCACAAAGAGAAGTGGTGATGAGGGCATCCTTGTCAAGTACCACAATCTGGTCTGAAGAAGTCTGAAACAATGTTAATACAAAGTGAAGCTTCTGCATTGGTATAGAGTATTTTGACCCATGCACATATGTTCGGGCCAAACCCAAATTTGTACATTCTCCCTATGTCTGAATTGGTTTCCCTTTTTTGGTCTGGTTTCCTCCCACAGTGCACAGAGATGGGCTAATGCCCTGTCCAGGGTTTGTTCCTGCCTTGTGCCATATGCAACCTGGGACAGGCTCCAGCACCCCAAGAGCCTGGTATGAATTAAGTGTGTTAGATAATGACATGACATACAAAAACAAAAAAGAAATCCCATTTGTCTATATGTTAAAAATATGGTTACTTCAGCAACATGATTTGTTTTCACTGGACCCTTTCATTTATCCTTTCTTTATGTGGTTTCTGAAAATCTCATTTAAAAGAATTTTGGAGTATATTAATAATGAAAAAACAAATTGTAATGACAGTTTGTAATAGCCATTTTGTTCAAAATTTGTAAGGCCTCCTCATATTTATATTCAATTTCAGATACAAGTTAGATATTTCAGCTTCTTACTGTGCAGTGATTGATTCAAATGATGTTATTGCTTTTACAGATATGGATTTACTAAAGAGGTTATGCAGAAATACAAGGTAAATAATTACATAATTTAAAAAGGCTTATACATAGTATGTTTTGGAGATGTAGAGTACTGATCATGCCTCTTAACGTCAGGAAAAGGTTATTTGGTTAAAGTGTTCAGTCTGAGACAGATGACTGTAGCCAGTCAGTCATGAGAATTTATTTTCCAAGGTTTTAAATAATTATTTTGCAGTGTCATTTTCAGAAACTGACATAATGAAATTGCAGTTTGAGTAGATATTTCAATCAGATGTAGCAAGGACAGAAATGATCATGGTTGTTTTTCAAGTCAAAATAACAATTTTTGATCATTTATTCAGTTGCCTTTGACTCCAATGCCATAAATACATTAATAGCTCTAAACCCATAACAAAATATAGAAACCATTACTGGTTGAGATGCAAATACTTTTGTGGTAAATGTGATTATGATAGTTGCTATGATACACTGTATTTCAGAGTCTTGGATATTTTGAAACTGAAAGGATGAATAGATGTATTAAAAGAAAACTTACAACAGCACTTCTCTTTGGGCTACAAAAACTGCTATATTTTAATAAAAAGATTTTGTATGGTAACCAAATTAAACATTAATTTTCACAATAAAACCATTGATAAAACTTTTTGATTACTTATTTCAGACCCACGGGAGAGAAATCCTTCAGCTCCTGCAAGATGTCTTCAGCTTTCTTCCAATAGCAACAATAATAGATAATAAAGTTCTAATAGTACATGGAGGAATATCAGACTTCACTGACCTTGATGTTCTGGCTTCGATTGAAAGACACAAAGTGAGTAGTTGACATGATCCACAATTAAATGTTATTTTATAGTTCACAAGGAGTTAGAATTTGTGTTCACGTTGAAAAGAACTTACCGATACTTACAGATAAGTCGGGACATGATTTTATCGTCTAATTTCTGGTATTTTATGATGTTGTTGTATAAGTTGAATGCGAAAAGCTCATGCTATTGGTCCAAGAGATTATGATATGCTAACGCCCACCTGAGAAGCACAGTGCCTTTTTTTCTATGTTGGTGTGGCAATGTGCGGTATCAGCGTGTGCTCCTAACCTCTCCCTCTCTCTCTCTCTCTCTCTCACTCTGTTGTGCCTACGTGACCACACGGTAATATAAAAACTACTCCAAATCCAACGTTTGCACTGTTTTGTGTGTTTTGTATCTCACACCCTCATACACCTTTATCGTAAAGCAATCCCTTATCTACGATGGAGTGTTCAATCAAAAGAAAATATGAAGCTGGTTTTAAATTAAACATCATTGAAGTAACGAAAAGAAACTGGTAACTGCGCTGCTGCAACAAAATTCCATGTGTCTGAGAAATTGATGCGAGATTGGAGGAGGCAAGAAGATGTAAAAAAAAATGTAAGTGTTGCATTTTTGAATAGGTTATAAGTCGGGGTCTGATTTTGTGATTGATTTTTCGGCTTTCAAGACCCGACTTATACGTGAGTATATATGGTACTTGATTCAGCTGACTTTGCTTGAAAACACAGTATTGGCTATAGAATTAAACTTCTTGATTAGGTTGGTCTATCTTCTCTTTGGGAATTTCTGCCCCAGGAATGTGTGAGTGGCCATAAGCGACTTCAGCCTGCACATGGAGAAGATCTGACTTTTGTTTATGTACTTTTGACCACTGTCTGTGCAATCCTGCTACGTAATTTTAGAGGTTACGAAATGGAAGTGGTGGAAATATCAGGCCCAATTACTGAGTGACCATAACAAACAGCATATTCAAACAAAATGTTGCTTTTGCATGTGTAGCACACTAATACAAGCCAGACCACTATGACTAACTTTGTAATTGTGTCATCGGATCAGAATCTGTATGTTCTTTTGTTGAGACAGGCAGTACCTGATAACTGACCACCATTTGGTAGAGAGTTGACTCAAACAATCAGGATGTTAGCTGTACAGATCCAGGAGACCGAAGTGAACAATATTGTCACGCTTGGGTCACAGATTTGCACAGAGACACAGGTGGTTGTAGAAAACAGGAATTTTATTCAAACACTGCAAACAAACATTTGTTTCTTTTTCAAAAGCTTAAACGTGCTCCATGACAAGTCAGAGATGACAGTTCCGCTAGGAGCAGAGAATGTCAGAGAGAGAGAGAGAGAAAGAGAGATAAAAGCAAACAATCAATTCCAAAACTGACAGGCGCTGCACAAGGCTTTTAAGTCGGCGGAGTACCGTGCGAGGTTTGTATTACACATTATAGTGCAAGGATAAGGAGCAATGTGAGGGTAGTCTGTGTTTCAGGGTTTGTGGTTTTCTTAGGGGCGTCTGTATCTTCTTGGGGTGCGATCAGCACTCCAGCTCACAATATAAAAGGTGGGAGAGGTACCTGACCCTATCTTTGGATCAATGATCTTTTTTTCGTATAATGCATGTTGAGTCGCTGTTGTTTAGAATGTGGTATTGAAAAAGGATACAATTGAAGAAAGTGTTTGAGTCACCATAAATTATTAGTAATTTTTATGGTTTCTTGTCAGTGGACATTTATTCAAGTTGATAATCCATCCACCCATCCATTATCCAACCTGCTATATCCTAACTACAGGGACACGGGGTCTGCTGCAGCCAATCCCAGCCAACACAGGGTGCAAGGCAGGAAACAAACCCTGGGCAGGGCGCCAGCCCATCGCAGGGCACACACACCACTCACCAACCACTCACCAAGCACACACCAAGCACACACTAGGCACAATTTAGAATCACCAATCTACCTAACCTGCATGTCTTTAGACTGTGGGAGGAAACTGGAACACCCAGAGGAAACCCACGCAGACACGGGGAGAACATGCAAACTCCACGTAGGGAGGACCTGGGAAGTGAACCCAGGTTTCCTAACTGCGAGGCACAAGTTGATAATATGATGAGGTAATTTTGCTTTTAGACCTTAAACTTTGAAATTATAGAGTTGTAACTTTGAACATATTTAAATTAATTTGAATTATTTTTTTAATAATCTTTGAAACATTACCAAAAAGCACAAGTCCTGCATTAATCTCATTGTGTCCAAACCACAAATCTTTTCCATGGACTGTACTCTGTTCATTTCCATGTTTACTGATGCAGCAAAATGAGAAAGAGACTGACAGATTAGAGAAGCATATTTTTTTAACTCATGTCCATGCTGTCTCATAGTATGAACTTATTCATCAAGGATCACATAAACTGTAATCATTACAGAAAAAAATTACTTGTAATTGTCATCTTCTTTACTGTCTTGTGTTTGGAGAGAAAGATGCATTCTGTGAAAAGCTGCAGAAGAAAGTAAAGAAAACTTCCCTACATGAATTCAAATTGATTAACATCCACTTTGGTAAAGATGTGTGCACACATAGATGTTGTAGCATAAATGAGAACAGAGAACAACTTCCTTCGTTCTGCATCATAAAGAGTTTTATCTGCGAGGTACCCTATTCCCATATCTTGACATCAACCAACTGATATAGAGAAACAGAACCCAAATTGACTATTTGTTTATTGGTGGCACCTGGAGATGCTCAATGCTTGATGTCAAAATGATGAGAGGTGCCGATGTTGGTCATAATCAACAGCTTTTAGCAGCTTGTCAGAAACTGAAACTAATGTGTTCTTGGCAGAGAACTAAATTACAGAGTCATGTTGGTGCTGGTAAGTTAAGGGCCACTAAAGTAAAGAGTGAATTAATTCTTCTAGGTGAAAAACAAGCTTTAGGCATTTTAATACCCTGTGAATAATGTTTGTATTAGTAATGGCATCAACAAGGAAGTGGGAAAGGATAGTAGTATCAATGTACATCAAAAGCAGCAAGAACTAATAAGGATATAATACAAAAAAGAAATACAAAGAGTGGATCACATTGAAAACATGGAAGGCTAGCAACAGAATTTGTAGATAAACCTGTGGAATGCCAAGTCAGCAACACAATTGTAATGCACAATCAGTTATGAAGAAAATGGCAAGAGCAGACAGATGACTGTTTTTGGACCGCACTGCATTACAAGCAGAGGAGAGAACTAGTGCATAGGAACCAGATTACCAAAGTTACTGTATGTGTGGAAATTATAAAGCAATAAATGAACCAAAATTCAGGCAAGATTTCCTGTTTGAAGGAAAAAAGAACTTTGCCATTTACAAAAAAGTGTGCAAAACTTGTTATCAGTTAAATTCCTAAGGTATGCAGTATACCAAAAGGTTCAAATATCGTAGTTAGCAGCCGAGTTAGTTCACAACAGACAGTGCATTCTAAGCTTTTGAAATGAAAAGAAGGTGAAATTATTGGTTGGACGGAAGAGTCAAAGGTTAGCTTTTACATAACAACAACAGCTTTTGTAAGTGTTGGAGAAGCAGGGACAGAGCCAAACTTTAGAGACAGACTGATGAAGGGTGTGATGAATGGAGGAGGATCATCAGCAAAGCACAAGTGGAGGGGCTGGTACTGGACCCAGAGAGTTGGTGGTAGTTCTAGAATGAGTAAGAAAGTCAGAGGCTTCAGATAAAAAAGCAGGCTTTTCCTTGTGGTGAGTTGTTGTTGACCTTCTTTAACTTTGAGATTAACATGGCTTGGAAGGAGACAACTATTTATACTGTACGTTTTACTCGTGTTTATGTTCAGAACACCCCCAGGGCTTCTTACATTGGTCTTTGGACATGTAGAATTGCTATTTGTTTCCCGAACACTCTGGAAACTGCTTATTGACCACTTGCTTGTTTTTAACTAAGGGCAGCCCTTAGAGGAACTGGCATGTTATTTTGCCAGACCACAAAGCCTTCCCCATTGTGTATTGCCTCTTATATTTTCAACTTAATGCAACTGATTATTAATAATGAAACAGTTACATCAGTTAACAACAGTGAGTTTAGACTAGACACTGTGAAACACTTATATGTATATTTATATAAAACCATTTTAACATGTGTCCCCTAAGAACAACTCTTGAATGAGTTAATAGGGGTGCTTCTTCCTTGCTCTGATACATACTATATATTTTCCAATTTTATATAGATTTCCATCCTCCTGACTGCACAAAACCTTCTGGTTTTTCCAAATGTCAGGAAGTAAAATAACAAGCATGACACAAAAATGCAGCAGGATCAACACATGGACAGTCAAGTTGTTCAATTTAGAAAAATTGGCTGTAGGACCCAAGTGCTTCAAAATGCTTCTTGACAGACTAATGAAGTACTCTTACATTGAAATTGCCCTGTGGACTATTTCCGAGAGCAGAATACTAATTTACAACTTAAAATGTTGTAGCTTGACTGATTTGATTTTTGAAAAACCAAACAACCACTTAGCATTCCTCTGAGGATCTGTTTTATCTTAACACCATAAATGTATAGTAATTGGAAACAATGATGTATTACAGTAACTTAGATATCCTTTTTTTATCACCCTGTCAATGTTTCTCTTCCCCTCATTCCCTTTGACATTATCTCTCCATCCATCCATTTTCTAACCTGCTTATATTGACAAATGTGCATCTGGAACTATAATGCATAAGGCAGGTACAAGCACCTGATGGGTTGCCAGCAAATCTCAGGGCATGCAATCACAAAGCATGAGCCCTGTGTTGAAATTATAATGCTAGTCAATGGCTAACTGTAAATCATAAAACTATGCAAACACCATGAGTAGAAAATAAGTTAAGATGACATTAATTCCATTGCCGTTTTTTTGATTAAGGAAATTCCGTATAACTGTTCTAAAATACACTCTTCAAACCTATGACAGCTTTGTTGAACTAAACAGTATGGGAGGCCATGTAGCACAATCTGTACAGTACATAATATATAAAGTACACTGGGTGTTATTTTGCACCCTTATAATTTACATTTCAGTCTTTGAATACAATGTTAGCCCACTTTTGCAGGATTTTTAATTTTAATTTGGTGGTTAATGTAGGGGTGGTGCAGTGGTAGCGCTGCTTCCTCTCAGTAAAGAGACCTGGGTTCGCTTCCCGGGTTCTCCCTGTGTGGAGTTCGTGTGTTCTCCCCATGTCTGCGTGGGTTTCCTCTGGCCTTACGCCCTGTGCTGGCTGGGATTGGCTCCAGCAGACTCCCATGACCCTGTGTTAGAATATAGTGGGTTGGAAAATGACTGACTGACTGACTGGTTAATGTAATAGATTCCCCAAAGTTGGTACCTTGTACTTTTTGCTGTGGAAAAAGAAAATATAAGTAGAATGCACCAGATGCCAAAATCCTTGCTGCTTTTCATTACTGCCACTTCTGGCACCTTAATACTTCTTGTTCTTGGTCTGGGAGAACCTTCATGTTATATTTGTCTACACAATGGTTTTGTAACTCCCAATATTCAAAAAGATTTACATTTTCAGTTAATAAGAGAATTGTCCCTGTATGAATGAGTGTAGGTATGTATGTGATTGTGGCCTACAGTGCTATAGTTCCCCATCTAGGTTTGGTTTCTACCTTAAGCATGATGGTGCTGGAATAGGCTCTGACATACAGTAAAATGAACAGATGGGTGGATGCTTATCTAACCTGCACAGTGGCACAATTATTAAGACTGTTGTTTCTTAGCTAAAGGAATTTACATTCTCAAATCCTGTAGCCACTTGGTGAATATGTAAACTATTCTTGGAATGGTGTGGCTACAGTGCAGAATTCTCAGGCATCGGAAATATATGATTCTTTGATTGTGTCCTGGGAAATATCACGGACCTTCTCTTTGTGGCTATGCTTGTACGATTTCTGTGGGTGAGTGTCAAGGAGATCTCCTAGCTACATACTTAAACCAGGTCATCTGGCTCTCCTTGAATCTAATAAAAACTGATGTCCTGCCATATTGCTGAAGTCCTAAGCTTTTTTTCCGGCTTATGCCCATTACTGACAGTGAGAAAGCAACCCACCAAAGAAACCTTTTATCAACCATTTCTACTTGTAATCGCATTATCTTTATCATTACACAGAACTTGTGACCATTAATAAGAATGAAAATGTAGACAGGTAAACTGAACTTTGTCTAAGGAATTCCATTTTAACATTATAGTAAGATACAAAATGTCTGTAAACTACTGCTGACGCTGCACTGATTTATTAGTAAGTCTAATGAAGGACACATAGCAGCAACCTAGAAGTTATTTAATTACATAGCACCTTCCAAATGATACCACAAAGTACAGAATTCAAATACCTGTACCCCTGTTCCACACCCTGAAAAAATCTGTATTGATCATTCTTAATTTGAGGTTCAACTATTGGATGGTGTCTAAATTATAGTATCCTGCTGTGGGCCTTGGGCCTTGACAGGGAGGCGGAAAGGTGTGATTTCCTTGATAGCTGGAACACATTCTTTCTTCTCTTCCTTTCAAAGGTTGGGACAATACCCAAGTGTCCAGTTTTGAGACACAATTGTCTTCTTTCACACAAAACTAAAGATGTGTGTCATTAAAGACACCTAAAATATCCAATGGTGTCTTCAATTTCAGTCTGATATCTTCCAACCTTGCAGTTAATGGGACTTGATATTATACTTTGAAAACATTATGTTTGGGCACAAAACAATAGTACTATGCCACTGAATACATCACTTTTTCCATGAAAGTAAATGCTTATTTTTGTCACCAGAAGCCTACTAAAATCAATCTTTGATTCTGTCTTAGTATAATTTAATTCACCACACAATTTTAATCCAAGCTGACATATGCTTATATAATGAATTTGAAAGCTTTCCTAAACTGTAGTAGTCCATTGTTATGGAGCCATCTGGTAACCCTAAATCAAAACTTAACACAGTATGAATTGCACAGAATGTAAATCTCCATATACTGCCATGTATTTTTTGATGAGCTGCACATTTTCCTGTTTTACATCTGGAAAACATGAAGCTATAAACCTTATTTGTTTTTTTTAATCAGTCTACCTTTCTCTCCATTAGTTTTAGTCAATCAAATATTCATCGTTCCTAAAATTTTATGAAGTATTTTTTTGTTTTATCTGAGGTTGGCATGGTATCCCACAAATGTAACATTTAGGATGCAAATGCTCAGTCCAAAATTTGTTCTTCCTGTGTTTGTGTAGGTTGCCCAATCAGTACTAGCTGTACAGGATGTGTAAGGTTCATCTCAAACTGAACCTGTGTGTGTATGGGGGACCCTTGTGATCGACTGAGGGCCTACCCTTGGTTAGTGCCTTGGGCATAATGTTACTTACAGTAGTCTAATTCTTCACAACCCTAACTTGGATTAAGTTGGTTTCAGAATGTTATAATATTTCTGATGTGTTAACTGAAGAGTACTGCATTCCTCAAAAGACATAATCTTTGAATATTGCAATGACAAAAACGGGTTTTCAGTTCTTTTTATAATCTCAAAATTTTCACGAGTCTTCTCTTTTTCAGTTTAAGTCAGCACTGCGCCTGCCCAAGCTGAACACAGATGACAGTCCAGATAAAGGCAAAAAAAGAGTCCAGTTTTTTTCCCAGTGTATTGGAGTTGGCGGACTGAATAAAAATCAGACTACATTTCAAAGCAATGGTTTTCTGCCTTCCTCTGACCACTGTTCTTCCTTTCATACTAAACAATGCAAACCATGTTACAGCAAGGAGAAAGATGTAATGACAACTGGTGACGAGCATCATCCTCCATCACAGAGATTATTCAACCCCAGTGCAATACTAGAAGTACCATTTCTGGATTCTGGCATCAACTTTGTCGCTGAACAGCCAATCAGAGAAGAGCTGGAGTGGAAACAGGTTGGCTGCTCTAATGCAGTATAGAATAAAAAAAACTGAACAGCCATTGTCAATCTTGAAACATGTCCAGTATGTTATCAAATCCATATTTGTTTTTAAGCTTTAAAATATCTTATTAACAGTGTAATGAGGCAAATTTATTTAAATTTTATGATGTGGTGTACAATTATTACTTGCTGCAGTGAGTTTTTTTTTAAGTTTACCACAAATAACTGTAGTTTTAAACATAGGAAGGAATATCTTACATATGGTGTAGAAAAACAGTATTCGTGAAGTATTTTAAGGAAGTCTAATAAACGTATTACTTTTTAAAACCTGATGGTGTCCAAAAAAATAAAAAATAGGATCATTGTAATTATACACCAAGAAAGAGCTTACCTAAACTATTTAAAGCAGGTTTGTGGTTTCCTCTGTAAAATATTTTACAATTTCAGTCTCACTTACAAAACATATATTATATACTGTGGAACAACAAAGAAGAAAGTCCAAGCAGAGTAAATAGCATTATTACCAGATATACTGTAGATTCCGAATAAGACTGATGTTGAGCTGTATCAACCACTGCAAACAGAAACTTTCAGAGAATAAAGTGTGCAGAAAAATTAGGTAAATTAAAAAAAAACTTGATATTGATATGTTCAGCATTTTCTCAACATTTACAATTATATACTGCTCAAAAGAATTAAAGGAACACTTTTTAATCAGAGTATAGCATAAAGTCAATGAAATTATGGGATGTTAATCTGGTCAGTTAAGTAACAGAGGGGTTGTTAATCAGTTTCAGCTGCTGTGGTGTTAATGAAATTAACAACAGATGCACTAGAGGGGCAACAATGAGATGACCCCCAAAACCGGAATGGTTTAACAGGTGGAGGCCACTGACATTTTTCCCTCCTCATCTTTTCTGACTGTTTCTTCACTAGTTTTGCATTTGGCTACAGTCAGTGTCACTACTGGTAGCATGAGGCGATACCTGGACCCTACAGAGGTTGCACAGGTAGTCCAACTTCTCCAGGATGGCACATCAATACGTGTCATTGCCAGAAGGTTTGCTGTGTCTCCCTGCACAGTCTCAAGGGCATGGAGGAGATTCTAGGAGACAAGCAGTTACTCTAGGAGAGCTGGAGAGGGCCATAGAAGGACCATAACCCATCAGCAGGACCAGTATCTGCTCCTTTGGGCAAGGAGGAACAGGATGAGCACTGCCAGAGCCCTACAAAATGACCTCCAGCAGGCCACTGGTGTGAATGTCTCTGACCAAACAATCAGAAACAGACTTCATGAGTGTTGCCTGAGGGCCCAAATGTCTACTGCGCCCTGTGCTCACTGCACAGCACCAGGGAGCTCAATTGGCATTTGCCATAGAATACCAGAATTGGCAGGTCCACCACTGGCGTCCTGTGCTTTTTACAGATGAGAGCAGGTTCACCCTGAGTATATGTGAAAGACGTGAAAGGGTCAGGAGAAGCCGTGGAGAATATTATGCTGCCTGTAACATCGTTTAGCATGACTGGTTTGGTGGTGGGTCAGTGATGATCTTGGAGGCATATCCATGGAGCGACTCACAGACCTCTACAGGCTAGACAACGGCATCTTGACTGCCATTAGGTATCAGGATGAAATCCTTGGACCCATTGTCAGACCCTACGCTGGTGCAGTAGGTCCTGGTTTCCTCCTAATGCACGACAATGCCCGGCCTCATGTGGCAAGAGTATGCAGGCAGTACCTGGAGGATGAAGGAATTAAAACAATTGAATGGCCTTCATGATCCCCTGACTTAAACCCAATAGAACATCTGTGGGACATTATGTTTCGGTCCATTAGGCGCCGTCAGGTTGCTCCTCAGACTGTACAACAGCTCAGGGATGGCCTCATACAGATCTGGGAGGAAATGTCACAAGACACCATCCGTCGTCTCATTAGGAGCATGCCCAAACGTTGTCAAGCATGCATACAAGCTCGTGGGGGCCACACAAGATACTGAAAAGCATTTTGAGTAGCAGAAATGAAGTTTTTGAAAAATGGACTAGCCTGCCACATCTTCATTTCACTCTGATTTTAGGGTGTCTACACAATTGAGCCCTCTGTAGGCAGAAAACTTTTATTTCCATTAAAAGACTTGGCATCCTTTTGTTCCTAAGACATTGCCCTGTCGTTATTTGTATAGATACCCAACTTCATATTGAGATCTGATGTAACTAATGTGTTTCTTTAAAGTGTTCCTTTAATTTTTGTGAGCAGTGTATATTGTTAATAAAAGTTACTTTCTTGGTTTGTATTGTACCAAGATGTTAACTATCAGGCCAAACACCCCAAAAGAATAGTAAAAGAATCAGGAGATGAAACAGAGCATGTGTTAACACTGGGTACAGAAGTTTGGAATGGAAGGAGAATGAGGAGAAGTTGCAAAATCAAAATAATACAAGCCTAGGGTCGTAACCATGAAAATATTAATAAACTAAACAAAGCTCAGGATTTGAACTAAGAATCATAGGGTTAGTGTGGAAGAATCATAGCCAAATAGAGAACACATAACAAGAGGAAAATTGACCAGAAAATAGTTGTAGTAAAAGAAAAAGAGGATAATTTGTAATAGAATTACACTAAGAAGAATGCTCCGAAGTTTTCTGTAGAAAGAATTCACAGTCTTGGATGACCAGGAAATGTACAACCCTTACATTATGCTGTTGTAATAATGACAGTCCTTGTATCACACTCCGAGGCAGCTTGCTTACCAATGACATAGCAACTGTCAACGAAAATGATGGCACCCATGACAAAACAACATGGCTCAGTGGAGAACAGAAAATAATTATTTATAAAATTCTGAAATAAAAAAATTAAACTTAACCAAAAGATACCTTGGTGTTCAAAGTTTCGGAAATAATGTTCTAAGATTTTGATGAAACCAAGGAACTGTCAGAAAAAATTAAAATCACAAAGCTAATTGTGAAAAAATATTAGAAGGTAGAAGGGGTAAAGTCAAAAGATAATGAAAAAACAAAGCAAAGGTTTCAGTACCCAAAAAGAGCATAACTTCCAGCAGCAAAAAACAAAACATTACAGAAAAGACGTATTAAAAAAAGTAAACTCAGAGGTCATAAAGGTTCTCTGGCAAAAAAACAAAGTGACAGGCATTCATTTATATAGTTAGTTTATTCCAAAGACGTTATTCCGGGAACTGCACACTTGCAACTGAAATGATATGATAGCCCCACATGCGTGATGTTATGGCACATGTCATGTCCATGTGACTTGCAATGAGCATTGTAACTATACACAAGATGGCGGAACACAAAATGGTAGCAACTTCACATCAAAAACAGAATATGGAAATAATTCCACACAATAAAAACAAGAAGCCCAAAAATGTCATTCGCAACTTCTGCTCATGTAAATATTTTGTTTGGGGGATTGTAAAACATTCATAGTTTTGAATGAATACTAAGAAATCTGGACACATCATTTATAGCACATTTCATCTTATGGCTTCTTAGCAGGCAGCCAGAGCTTCACCCAAAAAAGTAGTCAACAACTACAAAGAATGTCATCACGTCGCAGAACCTATTCAGAGTAGTCACAGTCACAGTAACATGAAAAGCACTTGTCTTCTACCCTGTGTTTTAAATTAATGTCATGTTTGCAATTAGTATAACATCTTGTGATGTTTTATAGAAGATACACTGCTTGCAGTGTTGGCCTTTGTAACTACATTAAATGCATAATATACATAATCATATTAACATGTTAAATGTACAAGAATAAGATAACACTTTTATATAAGCCAGTGCATCTTAAAGTATTTTTTATAAGTTATTCTGCTTAAGCATGTAAATGAAAAAATCAAGTAAACCAGTCTTAGTCAGTAAGACAGTCACACATTCTCTTTGCTATAAATGTTTAACTATAACTCATTAAACTCTTAAGATTATATCCACAACCTTGGATGATATGTCCTAGCACAGATACACTTAAATGCAGTAATGCTGATGACACCATATGATACATCTTTTAAACATGACAAGTGGCCATTTCATCTTGGCAATGGGAACAATGTCAACAAATCCAAAACAAGTTAATTTCTGTAACACTAGAACAATATATATAAGTCTGAAAATGCTATGAGAACTTCTACAATTTTTATAATAGATTTTATTTTAAAATAGAATTTAATTTGTTTCAATTTATTTATCCAGCTTTTCTTTCCTGCAGATTGTGGATTTGCTCTGGAGTGATCCCAAAAACCAGAATGGCTGCATCCCAAACAGTTTTCGTGGAGGTGGTTGTTACTTTGGGCCAGATGTCACTCTTAGGTTACTGAAAAAGTATAATTTGCAACTGCTAATAAGGTCACATGAATGCAAACAAGATGGATATGAATTATGTCATGATGGGAAGGTAAACAATTTTATATATTTGAAGCACCCATTTGGATCTTTTTCCATCCCAGGCCTTGCATCTTTATTTATCGTTAATTTGGGATGAATTTCTTGGTGAGCACTTAAATGTCCCAGCAGAATCATTAAGATCTATTCCATTGAATCATCTGCAGATTGTCAGACAACACACTTGATAATTTAACTTAAGAGATTGCTGTGCTATTTCTGCTTCTTAAGTAAGATATGCTTAACTTAAAAAAAAAAACTGGGGGCTTAGTTTAAAGAGTTTTGGGACTATTTCATTTTAGAAGTTATAGTTAGAATTACAATGCCTGTTATAAACTTGTTATAAAAGTCAGAACATACAAGGAAATAGTGTTTAACTGCACAATAATACATTTTACAGATGACTTGAAATCTCAACCTGATCTTGTACGTCCATCACATTGAATACTCACATGCACACATACCAAAAATCATTCAGTTTAGTCACAGATTATCTTAAAACATGCTGCTTAATGTTTATTTAATGCTAATGAATTTGGAAACCTCTGCATTTCAGCATAGAGTTTTCCAACCTCCAGTGTTTCTGTAAGACTTATTACACTCTATAGGGTAGTCCAGATCTAACTATGCAATTTTCATTACGCTATAACTTAAGTTTATTACGTAGAAAACCACCCGAAAAATCCCAGACCATCGAGAAGTGTGCGAACTGACGACATGAAGAATCGTCTTTGCACCAAACTGGAATCGTTCCCTCAAAAATCAAAGCCATCCAAACAATCTGGATCTGCATAATTAGATCTGAACCACCCTGTAGTTTAATCTTGCCAACAACAGGAATATATTTGAGCTGGTTAGTGGAATAAATTGTTCCAGCTCTGTCCTTTAAAAATCTCAATAAATTCGACTTTCATCATTGCAGTCTTGTTGCCACTACTTAAATCTGAGAGATCAAGAAACAAAATATGTTACTAAAAACCTCTGGTAAAAAGTATTAGTTAACCTTTCAGTCTGCAAATTTTTTTTATTTATTTCTCAAGCTCCAGGTTTCCAAACCTCATTCACAGACATAGTTTGGAATGGAAAAGATGTGGAACAATAGGAGATCTTGCCCAGAGTTGAAACCTGCCAAAATCATTCTAAGGGAAAAGTACACAATCATCCATCATGTCACAAATATTCAGAAAGCAGCATTCATAAATGTAATATTCATGGCTGCATCCTCAGGAAAATATTCCTGGAAAAATTGGATCGCATTATTGTTTTACTTGGATATTGTTTAACCGACAGCAGCTCCATTACTTTACACACATTGTTCTGACCTTTCATCAACATTGTGTTTCAGTTCATTGAGCTACATTGGGTAAGCACTCTTTGGACGGTGACCTGGTCTCAACAGAGTTAACACTGTCACTGTGAAACCATCAGCAACGTGGTTGTTCCTGATATGCTCATGCTAGGGCATCAAGTACACCAATTTGTGCTCCATTCAAACACACTTAAATCTTCAGGCACACATACAAACAGTCGATACCTAACTATCTGCTTTAGTAAGGTTTTCAAATATGATGACTGAGAAGTCAGTTTCATTGGAGTACAAGAGCACCTACTAAACTGGACAACTGTATATTTTTATTTATTAATGTATTAGTATTAAATGGTGTTTTATATTTATTAGGTAGATTTTTTTTTATCTACTGTATATTTGGTGTAGCTGTCTAAGTTTGTACATGAAAAGTATGCAGCAAAAAATCAAAGTGACTTGTGAGGGATCTACACATTTTATGAAATAAAGATGTACATATATTGACAGAGACGTTTTAAAACTTTTAGTAAGACTCAGTTAATGAGCTTTCCATATTAAGCATTAGTGTTAAACATCTCCCATCTATTCAAAACTAAATGTGGCTTACCTCCAAAATTTTACCCCAGGCTTCAAATGAGGCCTAGTGAGCAACGACAACAAAAAAAATCTGTCTTACCCCAGACTTAAGAAGCAGGCTTTTGGAGTGACCAGACCTAACAAAAAGGGGTAAAAGCTTCAATCACAAAAAATATAAGAAGTGGAAGAGAGGAAACAACAAAAACCTCTGGTTAACAAAAAAGAAATAAATCTTCCTTTAATATTTACAGTTTACTTACAACAATGAAACAAAAACAAAAAAGGCAACAAAGGGGAGGCCGAGAAGGGTAAACCTATAACACCCAGTCCTCAATCTAATAAAAAAAGACGAAACCACAAAGTCAAATTACGAAAAAAAAAAATGATCAAAATACCAAAAATGCAAACCAGAGCCAACAGAAAGACCACCAGTACATGCCTGTCATGATTTGATTTTATATAGTATTTTCTAGCACTTGAATTTGGTTTTTTGAGTTCAACGATTCTGTTTCTGTTTCTTTTTTTTTTTTTATTCAGAATCCTTTATGGTTTAAGTGCTATGTTTTGTTTTTGCAACATCTTGGACGCCATTTTAGGTCCACCATTTTGAGTTTCCGTTGTGAGGTCCACTGCTCTGCATTTCTTAAGGGCATAGCCTCAGAGGTTGTGACCAGTTCTTTATTGGAATAAAAGAACGTCTAGCGGTTCTTTTCCTTATCCAATCTGTGAATACCAAAATTCAATCAGAAAACCATTGTCTAAATATAATTATGTGTTTCGTTCAGGTTTGACCTCTTGCTTGCTGTGTAGACTTTGTCTCACATCTTAGCTTCGTGTTCTAATTGTGATTACTCAGCTTATCCCTTTTTTGTTTTCTTATGTGCTTCTCCTGGTGATACTCGAAAAGTTTACCTGTCAGTTTGTTGTCAGGACAATGCCAAAGCAAAGTACTGAAGCTTATAAAGAACTGGAGGCAGCTGAAGCATCAAGAGGTCCCACCTCCCAGGCTCAACATTTAAAACACAAGGAATATACAAAAAAAAAAACCCTAATAAATACATAACCAACAGGAAACAACAAAACAATACTAACTAAGGAATTAAATAAAACTAAAACATCAAAATATTTCAAAGACAATATTCTAAATAAATTAAAAGACAAGACTCTTGAGCCAGGAATATAAACCTGGATACACCATAACAACTACATAGGAAATTATGTCATTCTTGCTTAATTTGTTTATTAATCATTTACATGATTCTATTTTTAATACAGGTGATTACAATTTTTTCTGCTTCTAATTACTATGAGGAGGGTAGCAACAGAGGAGCATATATAAAGCTTGGACCGGATTTAGTACCACGCTTTTTCCAGTATCAAGTCAGCAAATATACCCGTAGGCTAACCATTCAACAGAGGCAAGTGAATCCTGACTATTGAGTTGTTTTAATAATCTAATGGGTGCAAAGAGCTGCATGTTGTTCCTGTCTCTATAGAAACTAACACATGCACATTTATCAGTTTCTTCTTTCTCATCTCAAATACAGCAGGCTGCATTTTTCATATTTTCTGCCTAACAGCAGATAATTCCCAGATTTAAATCAGAAATGAGGCCCTAGATAAGATGGTTATACTAGAGAAAGGATAAATTAAGTACTGGTTTGTAGAGTATTGGTGTATTTGCTAATTATTTTATTGTTTTTATTCATCCTTCTTTTCTGTTCCTGACTAATAGTTTTATGTGCAAGTTCACGAACAGTAGCACTGCCACATAGCACGCATAACTGGGACCCTCCAAAAATCCCAGGTTAAGTCTTCCCTGCTTTCATCGTTCACCTCTTTTTCATATGATGTGAAAAGCACTTAATGCAATTGGCATGTTTGCCTGTCCATCTGTCTATTGGCACGCTTATTCTTCAAGGAAATGTTCAGGAAAATTCCATTTTCACTGAGATATCTCAAAAAATAGTGTGCTGTAAACATTTTTTTTAAGCATTCTTGTCTATCTGAAAACAGGGGAATATTCTGTGTGACTACAGTTATGAGCTACTTTACTGTTTCAGATTTACCTTGAGAAAGGTTACTTCAACTTGTGTATTCTGTTTATTTTCTTCTTTTGCTTGTCTGACAGCCACTTCTAAGAGAAAAACAGGTCTCCAATGCAAATCAGTTACTTATCTCTGGTACACCAGTTCACTTCCTCTGCTGCTTTAAGTAACTTACATCCATCCATCCATTATCCAACCTGCTATATCCTAACTACAGGGTCAAGGGGGTCTGCTGGAGCCAATCCCAGCCAACACAGGGCGCAAAGCAGGAAACAAACAAACCACAGGTCGCACATACACACCCCAAGCACACACTAGGGACAATTTAGGATCGCCAGTGTACCTAACTTGCATGTCTTTGAACTGTGGGAGGAAACCGGAGAACCTGGAGGAAACCCACGCAGACACCATGCAAACTCCACACAGGGAGGACCCGGGAAGCAAACCCGGGTCTCCTAACTGCGAGGCAGCAGCGCTACCCACTGCGCCACCAGTAACTTACATTTAAAAGTAAAAAATAAATGTTACTTAATTAGAAAAGAATGTAAGAGGTAAGGTAAACATTTCTCTGTAAACAAAGAGGGAACAAATTTGTACTCAGCATTTACTATATGTTAGACATAACAATCTCACAGATGCTTTATCTGCACATAAATCAGCTTTTCTATGACTGTATAATTTATTGGTTTCTTATTGTGGGATTTGTGAGACTTACCATGTCCGTTTCCTAGGCCGGTCTACTCCCTCTCCTTAAGAGTATTATGCACACAGAAATATGCACATAAACATCTTAGCCAGACAATGGCTGAGATGATACCGATTGCCAGTCAGTCCACAATATTTCACCTAGGCCCCCTTCACATAAGTACGTATAAGAGTGATTCCGAATGCCTTTCCCTCCTAGTACTCAACATAGGGACTCACTATCACCAGCACTAAGAAACATATGGGTGTCCTCGGGACACACAAAGGCTCAACACTTTTTAGTTATATGCTAAAAACAAACCAACCAATATCTTACTTCTGCCACAGTTGTTTCTCATATTGAGGTGCAACCTCTCAGCCTTGATAACCCCTTGGGCAAGAAAACAGCAATCTCCCGGCTTCTGGTGCTGTAATATTTATTTCAATCACTCAAGATAACAAAGTAAAGATGTAAGACAAAGTGGCATTTATTAAAAGTATAATACCAATTGAACAAAAGTATAACAGAAAATGCAGGGTGCCGACAAAAACACTCCTTGATTTTAAATGGTTACAAAATCAAAATTTATTGGAATATTCTTTCACCTTTGAGGCTACAGTTTCATCAACTCATAAAGTTTTATATGGTATCTGTTGATTACATACACTCAATGTGCGTCCCACCTGTTACTCGGCAAACTTCAATGACATAATTGAGCTCGGACCAGACTCTCTGAAGCACATCCGGCGTGATCGCATTTATAGCTTCAGTGATGCGTTCCTGCAGATCATCCATAGTTGCGGGTAGTGGAGGTACGTACACTCTGTCTTTCATATACCCCAAATGAAAAAGTCACAAACAGTAATGTCTGGTGATCTCGGGGGCCACTTGAGGAACACCTGGTCATTTTGTCCAACGTGACCAATCCATCTGTTTGGCAGGCGCTCTTTGAGAAAATTACAGACAGCGAGATGCCAGTGCAGTGGTGCCCCATCTTGTTGAAAAAAGTAGTCACCTACGTCAGTAAGTTGCGGAAAAGGAGAAATGTTTTTGAGTTAATGTATTTGCTCTCATCTTATTTATAAACATATTCCAATAAGTTTTGATTTTGTAACCATTTAAAATCAAGGAGTGTTTTTGTGGCCACCCTGTATAATAAATAGAAGAAGTCTGGATATAGCCTTAAAAAACTTATTATCAAGGACGGATGTTGTCCTGGGTGACTTTTTAATTTAGCAGTCGGCATTATGTATAGGATACATCCAGATCAGATGGTCTTGTGTCTTGATCTTTGATGTAGTTTCTTACAATGTTCTGCTTTTGCCACCTCCTCTAGTCCCACGGATGAGCCATATTTATGTTAATATTTCATGTGGGGCTTAGGAACATATGACATAACACACATTTGATTTGTTGGATGTCGTTATGATGCATGATTCTTCTCAAAGTCTTTGATCTTTCTACGCACCTCGTACCATTTCCCTTTCCCAAGCTATAAACTAATTAAAACAACTTCTGTGGCATGACCTTGTTTTACATTCCTTCTATCATTAAGTTTTTAACCGACTGAAACAGATGCATTAAAGTTATAAATTACTGGTGTAGTACAGGAAGAACGTGCAAGAAAGCATGCTTGCAATGTTAATTGGTCCTGCAGTTAGACTGATTTAAGAGACTGATAAATTCAGTTCTTCCTGGTTTGTTGGAGCAAAATTAAAACTTAATAAAAGCAGTCTGTAAGATCAAAAATTGAAGATTTTAAACTCCAGGACAATTGGCAAAGCTCCAGACCTGCTGTCCAAACTAACTAGCAATTTTACCTGGAGATGTAAAAAGATTTGAGATTTGGGTACATCTATGTTTAAGAAATTTGAACTGTAGAGAATTGTAGACCATCCACAACCAAAAACTAACTGGATACATCAATCAATGTTATTTTCACATCACTTAAATTGGAAGCTGCTGTCTGTGGAAATTCTTGAACTACCACTAGAATGTTTTAGGGTATATTTTATGTAGTACATGACAACATTGTAAAGTACTGTTAAAAAGCATGCTTTTAATGTAATCTTCTAACGCATGTAATTGCATTTTATTATAGCTGTTACTTTTATTATGGCTAATTGTTAGAAAAATCTGATAACTGAATCCTTAAATTAAATTAAAAAAAAATTAACTTTTATGTTATTTGACCAGAGGCAATGTGCGGTTTTACTGAATGTGAGAAGATGTGACCATATATATACAGTATAATATATTATATATATATATTATATATATATACAGTATATATAATATATATATATATATATAATATATCCTCACTCAGGTTTAATATGTGTAAAGACATCCCTGTCTCATTCAGTAACCTGTGAGATGTTTATAAAATAGATCCATGGCTGATGTTCTCTACTTAATTATTCACAGGACCTTAATTCCCATGACAATTCTACATCTCATGTCCACCACCTGTAAAAGTACATATACACCACTTCTATGTGTAAATATATCATGGAACAGTTTACCACTCACGAGTTAATATACTGTATGTCCTTCTCCTTTTTTTCAGACCTCATATCAGTCCTACTGCTTCACCTTTATCTAACATTTGTCAAGCAGCAGGCTCAAGCATAATGTGATGAATGATAGACATGAGAGTGCTTTTCTGCACTCAGACTCTTGGCTTATGTGAAACACTAGCTGTGTTACTCATGGAAGATAGGTTGAAATCTAGTTAGTCAACACAGACCTCAGTGTTAATGTTCGCAGTACGCCATGCAATGCATGTTTCTCTGTTGTATGCCATTTGGTATGGGATTTGTTAAAATAGTGTTAATGTTTGTGATGCACTATCTGTTGGAATGACAAATACAATGCATTTTATTAGTAAAAATGTTTGTGATGTGCCATCTTTTGGAATGAAAGAGATGTAGCCATGGGACAGACACTAATGCATTAATTTTATTAAGGTGGATAATAGAGCAGAAAACATCTTGAATAACAAGATCCAAATATATTTAATCATTAGACAAGCTCAGGACCCCAATCCCAGGGAATCATCTGCTGCTGCGCTGTTACCTTTATGTTAGCCCCTTTAATACACATGGTTCCCTGAGATTAATAAGTTAACCATTCCACAAACATACTGGAATATCTCTGTACTGGTGCAACTTTGCAGATTCTTAGGCTAACACAGTATCTTTCATGTGTGAAATTCCAGTTTAAAAGATTTTCTCACTACTGACTGATGGGGAGTCTTTTTTTACAAATTTGCATTGTTATGTTTATTTAGTTATTTTGAAAGAAATAAAGTTATTATTGATAAAAAAACAAATAAAAGTAATCGAACTACAAATTAAAGTATGTGAAGAAATTTACACCTGCATTTTAACTCTTCCTAAAAGGTGTGTAGTGATCAGTTTCCACCACATAGGTAAAAAACAGTAGGTCAAGAGGAATGGTGGCACATTGGACCCTGGACTAGCAATTTCCCTCCTTAATGTGGATGAAGGAGAGTTCCTTTGTTTCAAAATCCTTCCAATGTCCAGTATTTTAAAAGAAATAAATAGCCCCAGCAAAACAATTAGGCTACTATCAGGAGTTTCATACACTTATTCACAATCCATTTTCTGCAATTCTGACATTCAAACATGCGAAAAACACTAGAGGGGGTCACAAGTGATGCCTTTTGGTGTAAAAACACAGAAGACATCTTGGGCCTTTGTGTGCATGAACATGATTTAGGAAGAATATATCGCAAAGGCATGTTTTTTAGATCATGTCATTTTTGGAATCTGGTCTTAATTGTTTTAGAACTACTAAGATATAGCTCTTTTTAAAGATGAAACATTTAACCCTTATCCATGAATGCCATTTTTATAACGTTTCCATGAATGGGGGGTCTTGCAGACCCCCATCTTGCACACCATTTTTAACTGGTTAAATCTGCCTAAAAAACAATACAGTAGCTTCAGAAATTTTTATTACCTCTGAAATGAAGTAAATGTGATGTAAAGTTTTAATAGTTTACATGTTACCATTGTAATAGTAAATCGTGTTTAGTGTTGACCAAATCATATAAAATACAGTCATAGTAGCACTAAAACAAGACGTCAGTTCCACGTCTGATTCGCATACAGAACAGTCACTCAGAATCTGCCTCAACTTCAACTTGTTTGCAGGCCAGACACACAAGAGAATGCTCTGAATGTCCCTGGCAAACTGGAAGTTTGTACTGGGAGCAAGCGCCTTTTATCTTTCTCTCCTTTGTCCTTGGGCACATGTGACAGTGTCGCTTCTTAGCTACATTTGCTGCATCTCCACAGGGCTGTTTCATCATCAGTTTTTGTTTCCTCATCACTTGACGCAGTGTCACTTCCATCATCATTGTACTGTTCATTTGAGTATCGAAATCTGACTACTCCTTCATTATTTCAGCCAGGGCTTCACTTGCATTGAATTTCTTTGTTGGCCGTTGACTCATTGTTCATAAACACATCATCTGGACTTGCTCCTCAACAAACTATACACCAGCAATGTCTCAGGCAGGACTAAGAAACTCTAAACCAAAGAAATACAAATTTAAATAGAAAATTCAAATATAAAATATAAAACAAAGCAAAAATGCTCATACAAAAAAGGTAACGTTTCCATGAATTGGGGTCTCGGAGACCCCCAACTACTTTGTGCTACTGTAGCAATTATTTGCACTAAGCTATTGAGAAATGGATTTCGGCACATTTTTGAAGACAACACAAAATGAAAAGACAGAAAATTTCATGGCCGTCATATTACTTTCAAAGGGAAAGAAGTTGAAAATCTGCGATGGGGGTCTTGGAGACCCCCTCATTCATGGACTAAGGTTAAAGTGACATCAAAATGACAATCATCTGAGATTTCTCATCTTTTTTGCCTGTTTTCAGCTAAGTATGGTATACTCTGTAGTCCTGCATACATTGTTGTGTATCATGGCACTGGAGACTGACAACAAGTGGCCTGATGGTTGGACATGCAAATAAGAATTTCACTGTTCCCCCGAACACATGACAATACCTCTGCTACTTCTACAATACATTAATACATACCATATTTAAGTCAATTGCAAAAGTTAAAAAAAAATGCCTTTTTAGAATATAATTTTGTTTGTTAGACTTCCTCAGTTCAATAAATGATTGTGATGTTTTAGTCCAGTGCTGACTGCCATGTGAAAAAGTGTCTATCAGTCTAAGTGAGCAACGGACATGACATTGGTCAGCTACAGGATACATTTAATATTGTCAATAAAATACAATTCTTTGTGTGTGTATAGTTAGCTATTTTTCTTGTATAAACAGCCTCCTGTTCTTGTAAGTGATGCCCACTTTTGATGTAAAAGAAACAACT
The DNA here is from genome assembly GCF_016835505.1 of Polypterus senegalus. NCBI lineage: Eukaryota > Metazoa > Chordata > Cladistia > Polypteriformes > Polypteridae > Polypterus > Polypterus senegalus. The sequence goes on along the minus strand of NC_053155.1, from coordinate 185,558,483 downwards.
CCTTCTTAAAACATTTTTAAATGATGTGAATATATAAAGTTTTTGGGTATCTTGTATATATTCCATTAGGACTTTGGAATGCAAATTCATTTCAGGAAATGTCCATTCATAATTTTTGCATTTTGCTGTAACATGGCATAAATTGAAAAACCATTAGATCCATGCCTGTGGACCTTTAGGTCCATAAATATTTGGACAGAGGCAACTTTTTTCTAATTTTGGTTCTGTACATTACCGCAATGAATTTTAAATGAAATAACTCAGATGCAGTTGAAGTGCAGACTTTCAGCTTTAATTCAGTGGGTTGAACAAAAACATTGCATAAAAATGTGAGGCAACTAAAGCATTTTTTTAACACAATCCCTTCATTTCAGGGGCTCAAAAGTAATTGGACAATTGACTCAAAGGCTATTTCAGGGGCAGGTGTGGGCAAGTCCGTCGTTATGTCATTATCAATTAAGCAGATAAAAGGCCTGGAGTTGATTTGAGGTGTGGTGCTTGCATGTGGAAGATTTTGCTGTGAACACACAACATGCGGTCAAAGGAGCTCTCCATGCAGGTGAAAGAAGCCATCCTTAAGCTGCGAAAACAGAAAAAACCCATCCGAGAAACTGCTACAATATTATGAGGGGCAAAATCTACAGTTTGGTACATCCTGAGAAAGAAAGCAAGCACTGGTGAACTCAGCAACACATAAAGACCTGGACATCCACAGAAGACAACAGTGGTGGATGATCACAGAATCATTTCCATGGTGAACAGAAACCCCTTCACAACAGCCAACCAAGTGAACAACACTCTCCAGGTGGCAGGCGTATCGATATCCAAGTCTACCATAAAGAGAAGACTGCATGAAAGTAAATACAGAGGGTGCACTGCAAGGTGTAAGTCACTCATAAGCCTCAAGAATAGAAAGGCTAGATTGGACTTTGCTAAAGAACATCTAAAAAGCCAGCACAGATCTGGAAAAACATTCTTTGGACAGATGAAACCAAGATTAGCCTCTACCAGAATGATGGCAAGAAAAAAGTATGGAGAAGGTGTGGAACAGCTCATTATCCAAAGCATACCATATCATCTGTAAAATACGGTGGAGGCAGTGTGATGGCTTGGGCGTGTATGGCTGCCAGTGGCACTGGGACACTAGTGTTTATTGATGATGTGACACAGGACAGAAACAGCCGAATGAATTCTGAGGTGTTCAGAGACATACTGTCTGCTCAAATCCAGCTCAATGCAGTCAAATTGATTGGGCGGTGTTTCATGATACAGATGGACAATGACCCAAAACATACAGCCAAAGCAACCCAGGAGTTTATTAAAGCAAAGAAGTGGAAAATTCTTGAATGGCCAAGTCAGTCACCTGATCTTAACCCAATTGAGCATGCATTTCACTTGTTGAAGACTAAACTTCGAACAGAAAGGCCCACAAACAAACAGCAACTGAAAGCCGCTGCAGTAAAGGCCTGGCAGAGCATTAAAAAGGAGCAAAACCCAGCATCTGCTGATGTCCATGAGTTCAAGACTTCAGGCTGTCATTGCCAGCAAAGGGTTTTCAACCAAGTATTAGAAATTAACGCTTTATTTCCAATTATTTAATTTGTCCAATTAATTTTGAGCCCCTGAAATAAAGGGATTATGTTAAAAAAAATGCTTTAGTTGCCTCACATTTTTATGCTATCTTTTTGTTCAACCTACTGAATTAAAGCTGAAAGTTTGCACTTCAACTGCATCTGAGTTGTTTCATTTAAAATTCATTGTGGCAATGTACAGAACCAAAATGAGAAAAAAGTTGTCTCTGTCCAAATATTTATGGACCTAACTGTATATTTTTTCAAATCCAGCATTGCCTGTACACATGCAAACTCTAGGTTCATACCATTTCAGAAATCAGAAACAGTATTGACTACAACAGTTCAGAAATCTGTAATTGGTTTACTCACATGAACTTTATTGCAAAGTGAGGATGCCATGATGTTTCTCATTGTTTACCTGGTAATATTTTGACCTTGTCCTCACATTTATTAATTCAGAAAAATAGTTATAGTAGAACTAAAATTTGAAAACTGTCAGATCAATATTTTTTAGATTGCTGACTCAACTATACTTAACACATGTCCTTCACTCTACATTCTGTAATATGACATTTGGTGAGTTTATTTATGACATAGAAAGATACAACACAGAGTTCTACTGTACAGTAGTCATATTCATTGCTGGGGTCTATTCCAGAAAGCTGGATTTGTGCGAAATATGGTTAAAATAGCTTAGTATATATGGAAATCAGGTTAATTCCGTTCCAGAAAACCTGGATTTAGCCAAACCCATGTTTCCAGAATGGATTAAGCCAAAATAGCCAAAGACATTGATTACTCACTAATCCTATTTTTTGGAATGTGGTCAGGATTTTCCAGTTCTAGAAAGAAAGATTTGACAAAATCTAACTCAGTTACTGAGACAATCAATGCTCTGAAACTAACCTGCAAATCAGCAGGTTTAACATGAAGGATTAAAGCTTTGTGGCTGCAGCAGAGCATCCAACCACAAAATCAAAGTTCGTAAATGTCCTTTCAGAAATGTTTATCTTAGCTGCACTATTTAAGAAGCAGAAAAAGTTGAGAAACAGCTGAAAATGTCGTGTCCTTACCTGAATGAGCAACCGACACAGAAGCACAACTCCTTCACCAAATTCTGCCCATAGAGGACTGTCTGCATGAACGCTGTCATTGTACATTTGAGGCTTTAATATATATGAGCAACCTTTCAAGATGTGACATGTCTACAAAGTAACACATTGTGTCTTTTCACTCACATCAATACAAATCATGGACATTTAAAAGAAATTGCAAAAGTATGCCTAACTTTGAAGCAGCGTCCACACACACATGTGCTATGCTCCCAAAACAGAAGTAAAGCACAATGAAAGAGGAATTCTACAGGCAGGGCAATCAATTTTAAGCAACTGCGGCACTTCTGAGCAATAATAACTGATAATATACTTGCTGGTGGAACAAACTACCCACCTTCATCCACTCTGCGGAGTCCTGCTCCCGCATTTTAAGAAAAGTCTCTGAAGACACTCTTCTTCATCATGCATCTGTACCTGATATGCTTATTAATGCAGTTTCAGTTCAGAGTCTGGTAATGGAATAAGGAGGCACTATGACTTGTCCATTGTAATGTAGTTCATCTGGATGATGGCAGGATGAAGACTGTCTATCAAATAATCAGTACAAATATCAATGTGCCCTCATATCCATTCTTAAGATAACATGAGATAACACACACATAATTATAAATGTTGAGGCCAAATATTTGGTGTCCCATAGGGCAAGTTACCGTTTAAAGAGTGTACAGTGAGTCTTCTGCTGCTTAGTTGTACATGCAAGTAATTAATCTTTGCTTCCTTTTGGATTCAATCACAGTATTGAGCTCAGGGCAACCAGGAGAACGTTCCACATCTCTCACAATAATGGCTAGAGCAACTCAATGTATGCTGAACACTTATCGCCATGGGACTTTTTTGATATCATTAATATTGCAAAAATGGAATCTAATTCTTTCTTGAGGGCATATAACATTTGAAGTAAAGTTATATCGCCAGGGGTGCAAGTTTAGACAGATTTCACCAATTAACTATTTTACACATTCATCCTTTCAGTGATATTCCTCCAAGCTATCTCTCTTTGCTTGGCAGCTGCTGCTGCTTGGTTGCTCCCCTTTTATCGGATGTGCTGATAATCTTCATGCACTGTCTCCATCACCTTTTGCTCTGCTGGCATGAAGGTTGTCCCCATTGTTTTTCAGACTTGTAGTCCTTGGATGATCATATGTTCAGTGTTCGACTCATCCGGCTTTGTAAATTTTACTGTGAACATGCATTAATCTGGATCATTGTATCTAGGCTTGCCTGAGCTAATTAAAATCCAGTGTTCTGGAAATGGCTAATCCACCGTACAAAATTGCACTAAAGGATTCATTCTGAGATTCAGGATTATCTAATCTCTGTTTCTGGAACAGAACCTTGACCTGCTAGTGTGATTTCATGTTACAGTCTTAAATGCAGCATATAGACAGCGGTGTTAAAGTGCTATAAAATAATCCTTCACATGTTACCTTTGACCCCATAGTATACTGGTAATCTCCTGGCATAATAATAGGAAATTTCTTGTAATTACAAAATGATGGACCGAATGGAACATCTGGTAACTTTTCACTACATGTCACTCAAATAGATACCCTTTTAGGAAATCTTGATATTAATAGAGGGTGGCACAGTGCTAGCGCCTCGCAGTTAGGAGACCTGGGTTCGCTTCCCGGGTCCTCACTGTGTGGAGTTTGCATGTTCTCCCCGTGTCTGCGTGGGTTTCCTCCAGGTGCTCCGGTTTCCTCTCCCACAGTCCAAAGACATGCAGGTTACTTGCACTGGCGATTCTAAATTGGCCCTAGTGTGTGCTTGGTGTGTGGATGTGTGTGTGTGTATGTCCTGTGGTGGGCTGGCGCCCTGCCTGGGGTTTGTTTCCTGCCTTATACCCTGTGTTGGCTGGGATTGGCTCCAGCAGACCCCTGTGACCCTGTGTTCGGATTCAGCGGGTTGGATAATGGATGGATATTAATAGAATGTAATTTAGCAGATATATTCAAAGTTTAATAAACTGTAGTCTTGCTGTTAGCACTAAACAATTATCAGATTTTTTTAATTCTTTCTTCTGTGTGTTTAAAAAAACATTTTACTTCAAAGAAATGGGAAAGATTAAAGCTTAGTTTTAAAACCTATTTTAGGAGACCTTAACAGTCTTCACTGGTTCTTTGAAAAAATCTTTTTTGTTCAAAATGCTTGATAATGCATTGTGGAGATACCACCCAGTGTGTCTGTCTTGTGGAGGCTATGCGGTCATTGTGTTACTTGCACTGCCATTTTCACAAAGTTTAGCTGTATTTTTAGGTACATTTTTAAAATGAATTAAATTGTAACAGTGCAAGTACATAGTTTTAAGCCATTATGATCATATTGTTAAAATTATAGAGGAAGCAAAAGACTTGCATGTTCAAGTATATTTCCTGAAATCTTATATATTTGTAATTGTGCCTCTGATTATTTTAGACCTTTATTCAAAGTGTTGCACGGAGTATTACCAAATGCTTGCCTTATATCATATGACAAAAAGCTCATATATAGGTATACTGTTTGAAGTTTAAAAAATACATATTTATTTTTTTCTACTCTAAATCTGGTAATCATGTCCGCTCTACTGCAGTCATTGATTATTCGTGTTTTTTCAATCTACAGTACATAGAGCTAAAGTCAGTTGCTTTTGTTTTCTTCACAGTGTGACTGCTGCTGAAGGTTCCGCTCTAAAATCCTTGAGAGAAAAGCTATATGCACACAAAACAGATCTGATTGCAGCATTTAAAGATTGTGACAAAAATAACACAGGTAAGTGAGGGATTGTGTAATATGCATCCATAAAAAACATCAGTCCTCCTTTAAAATATTTATGCATTTTTAAAAAATATGTTCTGTACTCGTTTTGGACTATTTTCAGAGCAATGTAATATTTTTAACCTTTCTGTTTTTGTGTTTTTTTTTTGATTGCTTATGGTCATTTTGTCCTAATTGTGATGATATCAGTTGGTTTGCAACGGGACTGTATTTGTGTGGACATATACTTGTTGCTGTGATGTTGCTACAAATGTGTTATTTGATGATGTGTCAGTTGCCATCTTTTTTTTTTTTAAAGAGTTACTAGGGGGCTTCGCTTGCCAACCCCCCAGCCTGCGCTACGCACCTGGTGCTCGAGTACGTGGATTTCACTTTCACCAAACATCAAATCTTTTCATTCTCGTGGATAAGCCTCTTAATTGGGAAGAAACACTACTTTTCCCTGATGCCAACACGAATTAGAAAATCTATAAGCCTCTGACTTAAACTTTAAATCCGAACAATATATTCAATCTCTTTTTCACTGCTCCGTTATTTCACTGAGTAACAATTTCCATTTGTTTGCGCTAATGCGATCTTTACTATCATTTTTTGAGACTTTCAAATTTTAGTACTTTCATCATCTCTAACCTGCTCTGCTTGTGTATCACACCAATGTTTTTGAATTCTTTACGATGTTCAACTTTGTCATCTACTCTTTGTCTTTTGTTTCCGGCCCCGGTCGTGGTTAAATCTCTTGGCACAAATTCTCGTCTCATGGGACATGAAAGTGTCTCTCTGAAAAAGTCACATCTCGTCCCTATTTTTTATTATAATAGTGAGATATATTGTGTTAATTATTAGATCAAACCTATTTAAAAATAAAGACTATATGTGAAAAATTATTAAAGCATGTTTTTTTTTGTTTGCAGGATCTGAATCTAGATATCTTTGTTACTATTTTTGGATTTGCCCATTTTCAATGTTCACTTGATTGTATGGCTGTAATCATAGTGTTTGGTGTTCAACCTCTGTCACCCATGAATAATGAAATGAAATTCTCATCTATATACTTTTGTGTGACAGATGAGCTTGATGCTCACAAAAACAGTAAGCAAAGACTCACATATAATGTAGTTACGTATATGATAGATCCTTAGTGATAAGCAAACCCTGCTGAATTTGCTTTGTCTTAAATTTGTTGAAAATTTGGAAATGTTTGGTAATTTCGGCAAACTCATTGAAGTCAATTGGCAAGGCAAAACAATAAGGATCTTCCAACTATATTGTAGCAATTACTACGCTAAAAATATAACCTGAGCTGTGAGGCAGCAGTACTAACCACACTATGCCTCCCTGAAATGAAATCATGTCACATATCAGGGTGTACTATCCCTTTCTACAGAAAGTTCAGTAACAAGAAAACACACTTTCACACAGACAGAAATCGAAGGAATGTTACATCAACCATGCTTACACACAAGTCCCATATCTCATGCAATGACAACCTTAATAAGTGATTGAATGCATGATGCAATCAGCTTTACCTGTCTGAGATGGTTGCATTGTGTGGTCAGCAGGGGGTCAGCTCTCTACAAACTGTACCCAAAAGGACACTACAAGAAGCATAGAGATGGAATAGTTTAACACTAGAAGCGCAATTGTCAACACCAATTGGCACTGTGTTTTTAAATTTTTAATAATGTCATCAATATACATGTCCCCTCCTGTCCTTTGTTGACTTTTCCTAAATTGATGCCCATGTTGTTGTAACTCTGAAATACTATTCAGAAAACAGAACTGATTATGATTTATTCGTTTGTCCATGAGAGACCCCCATTAATGCCACAAACATTGTTACCCAGGTATAACTCACTTTCTCTCTTCTCCAACTCACACTTGAAAACTATAAACTATCAACAAAAAATGTCAATCTTATAATCACTCACATTATTTCACTATGCGTGATTGGAACAAAAAACAAAAACCTGAAAATTATCAGTGCTCTGGTTATATTAGTTAGGTTAAAAATTACTATAAACTCACTTGAAATGACATTGTAGTGTTTTTCAAACACCGTTGAATACAAAGTACACAACCAACACAACTTTGTTGTGGGGAAAGAATATGCAAAATGGTAAATAGTGGACAGAGTGGTCATGCCACAAATGAAAAACAGCAGCACACACACATTTTCCCAGACACGACAGACCCAGCAATGACAGCAAAAGAAACAGTGAACCTTTTTTGTGAAACTGTAAGAACCAATGAAACCAAGTTAAACATACTTGATCATAAATAAGGCACCTTTTAGCAGAAAAAAGGGATTTCAGCACAGCTATATTGAAATGTTGGTGCATGTACTGACAGAACATACACATACAATCACAAATATTCAATTGCATACAGTGGTGTGAAAAACTATTTGCCACCTTCCTGATTTCTTATTCTTTTGCATGTTTGTCACACAAAATGTTTCTGATCATCAAACATATTTAACCATCAGTCAAATATAACACAAGTAAACACAAAATGCAGTTTTTAAATGATGGTTTTTATTATTTAGGGAGAAAAAAAATCCAAACCTACATGGCCCTGTGTGAAAAGGTAATTGCCCCTTGTTAAAAAATAACCTAACTGTGGTGTATCACACCTGAGTTCAATTTCCGTAGCCACCCCCAGGCCTGATTACTGCCACACCTGTTTCAATTAAGAAATCCCTTTAATAGGAGCTGCCTGACACAGAGAAGTAGACCAAAAGCACCTCAAAAGCTAGACATCATGCCAAGATCCAAAGAAATTCAGGAACAAATGAGAACAGAAGTAATTGAGATCTATCAGTCTGGTAAAAGTTATAAAGCCATTTCTAAAGCTTTGGGACTCCAGCGAACCACAGTGAGAGCCATTATCCACAAATGGCAAAAACATGGAACAGTGGTGAACCTTCCCAGGAGTGGCCGGCCGACCAAAATTACCCCAAGAGCGCAGAGACGACTCATCCGAGAGGTCACAAAAGACCCCAGGACAACGTCTAAAGAACTGCAGGCCTCACTTGCCTCAATTAAGGTCAGTGTTCACGACTCCACCATAAGAAAGAGACTGGGCAAAAACGGCCTGCATGGCAGATTTCCAAGACGCAAACCACTGTTAAGCAGAAAGAACATTAGGGCTCGTCTCAATTTTGCTAAGAAACATCTCAATGATTGCCAAGACTTTTGGGAAAATACCTTGTGGACTGATGAGACAAAAGTTGAGCTTTTTGGAAGGCAAATGTCCCGTTACATCTGGCGTAAAAGGAACACAGCATTTCAGAAAAAGAACATCATACCAACAGTAAAATATGGTGGTGGTAGTGTGATGGTCTGGGGTTGTTTTGCTGCTTCAGGACCTGGAAGGCTTGCTGTGATAGATGGAACCATGAATTCTACTGTCTACCAAAAAATCCTGAAGGAGAATGTCCGGCCATCTGTTCGTCAACTCAAGCTGAAGCGATCTTGGGTGCTGCAACAGGACAATGACCAAAACACACCAGCAAATCCACCTCTGAATGGCTGAAGAAAAACAAAATGAAGACTTTGGAGTGGCCTAGTCAAAGTCCTGACCTGAATCCAATTGAGATGCTATGGCATGACCTTAAAAAGGCGGTTCATGCTAGAAAACCCTCAAATAAAGCTGAATTACAACAATTCTACAAAGATGAGTGGGCCAAAATTCCTCCAGAGCGCTGTAAAAGACTCATTGCAAGTTATCGCAAACGCTTGATTGCAGTCATTGCTGCTAAGGGTGGCCCAACCAGTTATTAGGTTCAGGGGGCAATTACTTTTTCACGCAGGGCCATGTAGGTTTGGATTTTTTTTCTCCCTAAATAATAAAAACCATCATTTAAAAACTGCATTTTGTGATTACTTGTGTTATATTTGACTAATGGTTAAATGTGTTTGATGATCAGAAACATTGTGTGTGACAAACATGCAAAAGAATAAGAAATCAGGAAGGGGGCAAATAGTTTTTCACACCACTGTACATTATTTGATGGCAGATGCATAAACATGCAAAGAAAACCAATGCTTATTTTTGTATTTCTACTATACATTGTCATGTGAAAAACATTAAAGTCAATGGGGAAGGAGAAAAAGAATTAGTTTTAATTGAATTATAATGGTGCAGTAGTCTTTAAGTGTTCCTGAGGGCTAGGGAAGGGCTGGACTTGTTATTGTGTCCAAAAATATAACCTGAGCTCTAAAGCAACAGTGCTAACCACTGTGCTACTATGAAATAAAATTATTCTCCGAGTCCTTTATCTCTCACTGTCTCCAGTATGACTAACTAACACTCACAGAACCTGTGATGCATGGGATCAGCATTATATACTTTGGGCTGTCCCTGTCACTACCCAATGTGTGCTACATAGTGAGGAGCATAATCCAGAAATGAAGACACAACATACAATTAACCTGTGAAGAACAACAAAGTGTTTTCATAATACTTTCATTCAGTCAGCCAATTTACCTCTCAAATTGAAATATTTCATTTTTTAATGCATGCAGGGTGCAAATCCAGCTAGAATACCGATCAGTTAGTGACATAACGCATGTGTGTATACTCCTAACAAAGTATCAAGGGGCACTGGGAAAAATATTATTCTTTGGATTTCAAATGTAGTTTTCTGTCAGTCACACTATTTTTATTCTAAGGAAACTTAGAAACTATCATCCTTCTTACTCTTTACTGTGTCTTTTGTCCATTCACTAATTCATCTATTTACTGAGTTTGCTAAATAAAATTCTGTGCCAGAGCCGTAAATATATCAACAAGAAATAAATCAGGTAGCAAACTTTTTTGGGTCAACAGTCTATTACAGGGCCCTCTCATCCTTTTTCCATACCCACTTAGAGATGGCAGTTCTAAAGCCAGTTCACCAAACCCCCACATTTTTTGGATGTGGCAAAAATTCTGGAGTACTCAGAGAAGAGCCCACACAGGCTTGACGGGGACATGCAAACTTCATACAGGGTGCAGCAGAAATAACTCCCACATTTCAAAAAATCACTGTGGGGTCCCCAAAGCAGGTAGAGGGGTGTGGTCCATTCCGTTAGGTACGGTACATAATAAAGTTTTCAGTCGTGGTTGGGTGAGCATCGAGACTTTGTAGTGGAGGCTTTTTTCAAAAATGGTGAATCTGTAGCTGCGACGCAGAGGGTATTTAGCATGTGGTTCGGTTTACGTGCTAATGAAAATGTTCCAGTTCCATGGCCACCGCGCTCACCTGATTTAAGTCCCTGTGACTTTTTTCTGTGGGGGTACCTCAAGGCCGAAGTTTTCAAACATCGTCCTCGGTCTTTGGACCAACTAAGGGAGGCTATTCAAGAAGAAATTGAAGGAATTTTGTCTAATATGCTAGTGAGAGTGATGGAAAACTTCCAAGAATGGCTCCAAATGTGTATCAGCCATCAAGGCCACCATTTGGTGTAAAAAAAAAAGTAAAAAAAACTTTTTTATATCTACATTTGGGAAATAAAAAGTTTTTGGTTATACCTCGTAGCATTTTTTTTTCAATTCCCCTTTGAAATATGGGAGTTATTTCTGCCGCACCCTGTACATGTGTGACGATGCGGGTTCTGCTCCATGCTCACATCTGCTGTTCAGGAGCCCTTGAACCCTACACCATCGGTATTGTTACTGATGAGCTTAGCAGTGAGGCAACAACAAAGCAAGGGGATGGTGTACAAAAGTGCCAAGTGATTTTATTAAAACTGATAAACAAAGAACGTGTTCAAATAAATAGTTCAGTGATTCAAAGTTCCAATAAATAAGTAATCCATAAAAGAAATGTGGAGGTTTAAAAATAATTACAAAAACAATCCTTTAAAACCGAAGTTAAAATGTTGCTGGAAGCAGTCCTTTAAAACAATGACAAGCCAGGTGCTTCTTTTACACTAGCGTCTCACCTGCTTCTCCCGTTTGGGCCCTGCAGCAGGTGAGACGTTCTCTCTGGAGCTGTCCTTCATTCTTTCATCAACACAGGTCTGGAGGCCTCCCGATCCTGGCTTCGGTCGTGCACTCACACCAGGCCCGAGAACTGGTTTCTCTCCAACGGCCGGGACTATCACACTGGAGCTTATCCTCCCAAGTCTCCCGACTCTTACTGCCTTCCCGGCCTTACGCAGCCTGTTGCCCTTCACTTGTCAGTCCCGCTACTCGATCACTCAGCAGGAGCGACCACTACTACAACTCCCTGGTGTTGGCCTAACACCCAGGCTTCCGTACAGTTGGCTGTGAACATTCACTCGCTCACTAACCAGCACTGGCTCTCTTTCTCTCTCTCTCGCTTGCGTCCTGCTTTCTCCAGCCACCTCCGTCTTTCTTTCTCTCTCTTTCTTGTTCATTTCTTGTTTTACTCCTCTTTTTTTGTTCTACCTCTTTTTCTTTCTAGCTGGCTCGTGCTTCTAAAGAAACTCCCACATCGCAAATCGCCCTGAGAACTGCTACAGCCACAACCACCACGCCAACCTTGCTAAGCCACGAGCGCGGTGATTATTTAAAATGGGCCTTTGCTGAGAGAGCTGTGGACCCGCTGTACCACAACATGCTGTGGACTAATGTTCTATAAATCATAAAGAGCAGAAAAGTCACTCTGATAATGTCCACCTCATATCGAGAAAAGTAATAAACTTATGTCAACTTTGTAACAGTCTGGAACTGAAGACATTTTTATTCCTGATCACATTGTTTGTCTTGTATTGCTTTACTTTTTAATGAACTATTCTGAACCTGTGATAATATCTGTCCTTTTTTCATGTAGATATTTATTTGATCAATTGTTCACTTCTTTATCTCAGGTTCAGGGTCATAGTGTCCCAGAATTAAATAATTATTGGAAATTACTGACACAAGTTCCATGACGAATAATGAATATATGTGTTTAACCAATAAAACTGGTATATGCAGTATTATTTTCAGTGAAACTGTGAAATGCTTAAGTGTAATGTTGCTTTGTGTTTTGTCCAGGAAGGATTTCAACAAGTGACTGGGCTACAGCAGTAGAATCAGTCCTACATTTAGATCTGCCTTGGAGGACCCTGCGCTCCCATTTAGTGAAACTAGGTCCTGATGGGAATGTTGACTACCTCTCCTGTTTTGAAGATCTGCAAATAGAACGTTCCATTAAAGAGGTTAGAGCAAGAGGTTTGATGCATCTGTATGTATCAATCTATCAGTTTTCAAATCCATTTCATGCATGTGGTATCCCACATGCAATCTTGACAACATTTAGTGCAAGCCAACATCCAGACAAATTCAGGGTATACTTACAAAGACACAGTCACTCATACTATGTAAGAAAGACAAAATGAATCCTTAGCACTCCACTGAGCCTGCCTTCACAGATTTTAGTCTACAGAGTTGGTAGTTTCGTTTTTTATTCTGCTAAAGCCATTCTTTCTAGCCTGGCTGTTTCTCACATTAGTGAGCCTTCCACTAACTCATCTTGAAGATTCTTGGTTTACCCAAACAATAACGCCACTTTCATGGTTAATGGAGGTCCTCACTGTTTTGAAGTCACTTGTCTAGTAACCTTTCATGGTCTCTGAGACTATTAACAGTTGAATATCCATGCAGCTTCACCCTAATGGTTAGAAGGTTCCCAATTAGAACAGAAATACTTGTAAAGCATTGTAAAAGCCCATTTGTGAAGAAATGTGTTTTCTAGAGGCACCTGACAAGTTTTAAATCTGGGAATAGTTTGAATAGTTAGCTTCAGAGTAAAAACTATGAAAAAGGCAGGTCAATGAAAGCATCTTACTGAAACATTTAAGGTTTCTTTATTTAGTCATGTTTACACAAGAAAACATGAAATTAGTATTTAGATGCCATATTTATATGCCAGGGAAAGAAAATAGTGTTGAGCTGAGCTGTCCAGAGAACTGTTGCTCAAGATGAAACAGAAAATCTCCAAGCACTGAATTCACTGAAAACCAGTGTTCTAATGTAAGAGGGTGAGTACTCTGATTAAACAATGGTAGGTTTCTATGTGTTGTAGTTAATTTTGTGAGTTTGTTTGAGAATAATCTAACGATTATTTCAGAGACACAGTATATGTCAACTGATTGATGTTGTTATCCAAAATTAAGTTTAGTTTCTCAGAATATCCAAAAATTATAAACAGAGTTTGAAACAATTGCGCGGTTTTTAATTTAGTCTGCACCAGTATTTTTAAAGGCAACGACAAGAAAAGTGTAACTAAGTAGTAATCAAAGACTATTTAATTTATTGCAGTAGCACTTTTGAATGTCAACTCCATAAGTAATAATTAGATTTTGATTGTGACAGTGAGCCACCCTAGTGAGCTTAACACACAGGTAAAATATTTGCTAAAGGTGCCAGTTTCTACATCTATATGAATATCAAACTCTGACATCAACACTACACTATCAAAATGTATTGCTAAGTTAGATAAAAGGCTGCAACATTGAATAATAAATAACAAATATAGCCTAGGTGGTCTGTAAATTAGAACTAAAGTTTTGCTACATTCTACTTCTAACAACTAATAAAAGTTCCTTAGTTCATTACACACAGTTATTCTGAGTCCTTAGTTCATTACACACAGTTATTCTGAGGCTTCCTCCCCAACTAATATCTCTTGATTTATGAACAGATGTAAAACCCTTTGGTTTTGCCTCAACTAAGGACATAGTGTCAGATTTAGCATATATAATAATGTTTATTTTAGAAGTCAATATTATGAGACACGGCATGCCATCAGCACGGCACGCAGATAGTCCTTAAGATCACACCCTGCATATGTAGGAAGAATTGCAGCAAGGGCGTCCCACTTTCTTGGCCTCTCTCGCAATTTTGTCGTGGTGATTTTGTCGGCGCGCATTTGTCGAAAACCAGTTAACGAGTTTGTCGGCGCTCATTTGCCCGTCGCGGTTTTGTCGGGGCGCATATGTCTATCGCGCTTTTGTCTGTGAACCAGAAAGAACACTACAGGATAGTGGGCATCATGAGAAGAGAAAAAGTAGGAGCGAATTCCTATTTCCTATTCCTGTTCTCAAGAACAGATTCTTGAGAACCGGGTAGAGCAATCTAGAAAGTGGGTAGCAGAACGAAATAATCCAGTATTTATGGTAGGGGTCAATGAAAAATATTACCTTGGAGAGTGCTAAAGAAAGGTAGAGATCATGGAGAAGCAAGAAGAAAAGAGAAAGGAAAAAGAAAAGTGATCTGCGACATGTGGCACTATGATGGACAAGTGGGGATGAAGGCTAGATTATTTTTCAATTGATATTGGGTGAGTGATTAAGAGGCAGATAGATTAAAAAGGAATTAGTAGAGGAGAACAATGAATCCATGTGTGCTGTAATGATCTTTATATTACATTCAGACAGTATTAGACTGATGTGAGAGTAATATTTCTAGCTTTAGAGTACATTAAGGTGACTTCAATTTATTTGGATATACATACATGAACATACCATTCTTATGTTCATTATGTACTGTAGAAGATCAGCCCGGCTAGAGACAAACACCAAGGACACACGATGTCCAAAACACACACGTTTATTATACTCTTCCTTATTTACACCACACCATGCATAAATTGGCACAATACTCAGTCCCTTTTTACTTCTCTTCTTTCTGCCACCCCCACTCCTCCAGTCGCAAGCTCCTTCCTCTGCCTCCCGACTCTGGCTCCTCCACTGGAGTGAGGCGGCCTCATTTATACTGCACCTGGAAGTGCTCCAGGTGCTTTCCGATTAACTTCCGGCAGCACTTCTGGGTGTAACGGAAGTGCTACCTGTGAATCCAGCTCCTCTTCTGGCAGCACTTCCGGGGGTGGTGGAAGTGCTGCAGACCTTGTTCCTGGAGCTGTCCAGGTACCCCATGGCGCTGGCCATGGACCCCAACAAGTTTGAGTTTCTATGCCCCAAGACCATGGCCCAGATGCAACCCAGACAGGCTGCCCTCTCATGTCCCAGGGTATGAATTGCCCTTCTCCTGGTCCCCTACTTTCCCGCGATCCCCAGCCATCCATCACAGTACTTGCACATATTTACAAGAACCTTATACTTGTTTCAAAAGATAATAATTTGTCAAATACCATGGAGCAGTATATAATAGGTTTATGTTCTGAATTTATACAATTTATACTATATATACATGCTGTAGGGGCGACTGGAAAAGCAGACAACTCGAGATGCCAAGGAAAAGTTGGGGTACCTTCCTGGTAACCTCTTTTAATATTAACAGAAAAGAGAGCTTACATCATATGGCCGTGTGCTCATGATCTCTATATCTTCACGAGTGTCATTTGGTTTTCTGATGCCACCTTCCAGGAATGGCTTGACGTCACAGGAATGATACCGGAAGGGGCAGAGTTTCCTCTCAGTGATGGGGTAGGGTCAGACGACCTTCTTGGCTGTCTTTTCTTAGCTGTGGAGGAGGAAGGAAAAGATAATGTTAGGGTCAGTGCCCCCTCTTGTATCGGGCTGGAGCTTCTTACCACACCAGAGCCAGGAAGGTGGTCCCCAGATACATATGTGTGACTATATAGAGTATATAGAGTGATACTAGCATATAAAATGTTAGCTTAATCCTTTCTGTTACCTGAGTGGAATATTTGTTTGTCTGTAAAGTTCGAGCAACTAAAATAAATGTTTTAAAATACCAATGTATATCATACATGGAACAGCAGCTAAAGAACTGTATTCTACTCCAAAAAGTTGATACTTCTTTCAATGAAAAACAAAAAAAAATTATGTAAACATTTGTCTTAGGATAATGCTTTTCATATAAATATCCTGTATAAATAAAGGTTACTTGTATAACCCTTTTTAAGGTTACACCATGCTTGATGGAGACCCTTTATAGATATCGAACTGATCTGGAAATCATCTTTAATATAATCGATAAAGATCATTCAGGTGAGTTTACTTGTTGAACACAGACTGTGTAAAAATTTGCAATAAAGAATCAACTTACCTTTATCTGTCATCAGTGTAACTTTAATTTGCAACCTACTTGCTGTAGTTGCTCTTATTATTATTTTTTTTTTATCTCTGTGATCACAGGCTTCCCGTGACTCTGAATTCTCTTTAATATAGATATATAAAAATTTGCAATTGGAAGAAATGTATTGTAATGCTAGAAGGAAAATAAAACAAGGCATCCTGTGAAAGACAAATGTAAATGTTGAAAAAGCTTTATTGAGATTAATTAGTGCATCATCACCATCACATTTATACACATTAGACAAAAAGCCAATAACTGCCCAGTTAAATGTGGTTTACTATACATTCATACACAACATTTTGAAGGAAATCTTGCAATCAGTATCAGCTCCTTGGTGTATGTTCCATGAACCTATCATCTGGGTGAGCAGGAACAAACTCCTTTGTGTGTTCAAGAAGATGGTCTGATGATGCTGCGGCATGAATCAGAGCTAAATAGATCTCTGCATTCACCTTGGTATTCATAATTATCATATGTTCCTCATTTGTAGGACTAATCTCGATTGAAGAGTTCCGACAGACTTGGAAGCTTTTCAGTTCTCACCTCCACATCCCTATTGACGATGAAGCTATTGATGACCTGGCCCGGAGCATTGATTACAACAAAGATGGCAGCATTGACTTCAACGAGTTCTTGGAGGCATTCCGTGTGGTACATAAACTGGACAGCAAAGAAAACTAAACAAAACTTTTAACGACTAAGAGTTCTTCAGTACTCCTGCACCTACTTTTTTCTTCTTTTGAAATCTGCAGTTACTGTATATTGAGCTTATTATTACGTGGTGCTCTTCTGTGAAGACACGGTCAGAGCGATGACACAGGTCTATTAATATAAACAATAACAAAAAATCTCAAAACCATGCAACATGTACAGTAGGAAAAATAAAGAACTACTTGGGCATGTGGAATCATAGAAGTGAGTATCAGTAGGTTTAATGAACTTGATGATTAGGCTGTTTAGCCTCTTCAGTGGAATATTAGACCCTCTAAAGAAAGTGTGCTGTCTGAAAAGTATGTGCTCAATCAAACATTATATATTGGAACATATTTTATACATGTTTACAAGTATTTAATTTTTTTTCAGTTGCTGCATTTTTCAATGGATTTGCTTGATAACGCTAATGGAGGATTTTAACACTGAAACCTTCAAAGAGCTAGCTAACTGTAAGCCCGTTTATTAAAGCTGGCTAACCGAACCTAGCATTTTATAAAAGCCATTAGACTGTTCACGACAATCATATTGTAATGCATGCAGAAATGCATCCATTATTCGTTTTTCTTTTTTTTTTGTTTGTTAGTGAATGGTAATTTTTATGCTTTAACGTGCATTTCATAGTTTAGCACATCTTGGAATTGTGTGCCTCATGAAAGTGCCCTGACATCTGAATCATCCTCTTGTGTTATGGCAGCATTCTTCTTGCTGCATAACAGATGATGATTACATCTATAATGATAATCTCTTTAATCTTCAGCACTTTGTATAGCTTTTCTTTTTTTTTCTATATGTTACCACACTGTGTGCTTCCAGCTAGTTTGGAAAGGCTATATCTTTAATGCAAGCTTTGATGGAAAGCTTTTGTACTTCAAACCTTATTTCTGAGGGAAATTTTCTGCATCAGCCATTTAGCACAAATATCGAAAATCTTTCCTAACTGTACATTGATTAAAAACACTAATATTTCTTTAAAATGTCTTAAAAGCTTTATGTTCTTTTACCATAAAATGTCTTACCCTGATACAAATTTGAATCACACACTACTCCATTTCTTGTTTCTTGGCTGATCACATTCATCGCTGCCACCCTCTAGTCTTCTAAGACCACCTACAGACAACGTTACATGACCTCAGTGTTACACAGCAGTTAGTGGAGATCAGGACAGCTTGAATTTGGCATTTGGAATGAATCAGAGCAGGAATTCATTGCAGGGCATCTAAAAAGAAAAAGGCAGGTTGCAAAGCTTGAGTCAGGTATTTAGAAAACATATAGTTTAAAAAAAAACAAAAAAAACGTGCAATAAGATTTAAAGAAGTCAAACCAAAGTAATCAGGCATCCCTAAGAAAATCAGTAAAAAAAAAACTGAATGTCCTCTGACAGAAACTGACCAAAAGATGTGCCATCTTTCTGCTGGTTGTAGTGGCTCTACCAAGTGAGCTAAAGGAACATTTCTGTTGCTTGGTTGCTTGACTCAAGGGGTAGAACACAGAGCTAGACTATGATCCCATTATAGTCCCCAATCATTTACAATCATTACTTAACTTACTTTTGCCTAAAAAGATCAGTATTGCTATTTCATCAACTCCTTTGACACCACTTAGCAAAAGATGATAACATTTTGCATATATTTTGCCCATAGAAAATCATTTCCAGTAAAGCATAAGCACAGTCTTAAGCAAGGAAGCAAGCTATTTAATCTGCCACACTGCTTTAAAATGATGGTCTCTATGTACCCTGTGACTGTTCACCATCCATCCACTCATTCATTTTTAACATATTCATCCAGTTCAGGGTAGTAAGGAGTTGATATATTTCACAATTTGGCTTATGGTACAAACCAACTACAGTCCATTATGATCAACATTTTATTATGCAATCATTAATATTCTTCTCAAATACTTATTCATTTGTGGTTGAAACACCTCCTTTCAGAAGTTTCTCACAGTTCTGGGTTCTTGTCACTTGGATTTACCGGACAACAACTCACATTTTTAACTACACATATGAGAGTTAATTCATAGCATTTCCTTACCCTGTAGCTGATGGGCCTGACTTACAAGCATTCTGGTTCAGGAGCCATTCTAACTGTCAGGACCATAGCATAAAGGGCATGGGGCCTTGCAAAAAGCTAATAGAGCAGGGCAGGATCTCCACTGGCCTGTTCTCAAGAGCCAAACCAACACTGCAGACTGCAGGCTGCAACATAACCTGGCACAAAATGAGGAAACTGCCCTTTAAAGTTACAAACTATTGTAGAAGCCTTTCAAGTGAAATTAAAGAATTAAAAAAAAAAAAAAAAAAAACAAACAACTTTAACTTGAAGAGACAATGCAAACCAAAAAAATCTATGAATATGAATACATTTTTCAAAAATAGAAAAGAATACAAAACAATTCCTACAGTGTCTCCTTCCAAATACAATGCACCACTACTGAGATCTTTAGGCAAAGGGAGGTCTCAGCTGGAATGACATCAGGGTGGCAGCACCTCCTAAGGTACCAGCCATAGAACACAACAGACATAAGAGAACATCTTACACATAGAAAAATAATTATAAATAAATATAACAATATTAATAGAAAATACATCATTAGAATAATAATTATAAAAAAATAATTTAAAATAAACCAAGAAGCTGCGGTGGGTTGGCACCCTGCCTGGGATTGGTTCCTGCCTTGTGCCCTGTGTTGGCTGGGATTGGCTCCAGCAGACCCCGTGACCCTGTGTTCGGATTCAGCGGGTTGGAAAATGGATGGATAAACCAAGAAAACGTGAAATTGGATCATAAACATTAGCCAGGGAACACTGTCCTTTGGTTTCTTTTTTTCTTTATGTTTAGCAAATATGACACAATTTAGGAGGTCTCAGGATACATTTTTCATTTGGTACACAAGAAATAAGGCAGAGGGATAAAAGGTCAGCCATGGAAGAGCTCAAACAAAATGGAAAGCAAGGAAAGATATAGAAAACGCTGAAAGTGACTTTTATTTTATATGCAGTGTTGTACCATTCAAGGTGGTTCAAGTTGAATTAATTAAAGGCCTTATACTTAATTTGTGAATTTCCCCTTGGGATTAATAAAGTATCTATCTGTCTATCTATCTACTTCATCACACATAACAGCACTGCAGAACAAGAACTATGTCTCCTTTGTCTTCTGCCCAAATCTGATCATCCTATTTCACAGTTTAGCCATCACTGTTTTTTCTTAATATAATAATATTAACATGCAAATAGAACACGAACAGCCTCCATACATTATAAACTTGCTTAATTCAGTTCAAGATCATGGGGACCGGTGCCAGTGTCAGCAATGTTGGGCACCATGTCTGTGGACAGGGAGCCAGTATGTCACAGAACACTCATCCACACACTCACTCTCATTTGGACATTAGAATAATGTTGCCCCTTTAGCCCAACAAAGCTTACCAATCCTATCTATCTAATTTCTCCAAAATAACAAGCTGAGTTCTGAAGGTACCTAAAGTCCTACTTAGTAATGTACGCCATGTGATTATGGTTCTCTGTGTGAAGAAAAACTTTGTATCATTTTACTAAAATTTACCCTTAACAAATTTCCATTTGTGTTGCATTGTTCCTACTTAAAGAAAAATAATAATAATTTTAAAGTAACAGCTGGGATCTGCTGTACTAATTCCCTTCGTAATTTTAAAAACTTCAGTCATGTTACATTTTAATGTCTGTTTGCTTAAATTGAACTCGTTTAACTCCTTTAATCCTTCCTTATAACTGTTACCTTGTTGTGCTGAAATCAACCTAGTCACTCTTCTCTGCACTTTTTCTAGCACTGCTTTGCTTCACCGGTGCATTGTAAAGCTTAACCTCATTTATCTTGTACTCTACATATCAAGCTGTATAACCTAAAAACCTACATATTATTCAAACCCACTTTAGAAGCTCCTTAGAATCTCACCTTTTCTGCCATATTTCTGTGTAACTGCCCTTTAGTTTTTATAGCTTTTTCAACCATTGCTGTCATACTCCCTAAGGTTAATATTGGAGTTACTAGTCTTGTCTCTTTATAATGCATAGTTTTCCTTAAAGTTTTACTGTTTCAAAATTTGGGGATTAAGTTGCTCCATATTACTTGAATTGGGCCTTTACAGTTTATTCCATTTCAGTGGCTGAGTATTTTCACTAACCATCACCATTCGTTCCCGCATACCTCCTTCCCATCACTCTTTGATACGCTTGAATCCCCATAAGGGACCCCGAGTCTTTGTTGTAATGTACAAATAACAGTGCGCTCAAAACTCTGAGGGATCTCCCCCACCACTTCATTAGTAAATAATATAAAATTTATATCATGAGGAGGAATGAGAGGAAAACTGAGAGTACCAGCAATTATTTGGTTCCACTGCCGGGACTGATTATATGTAAAATGTTTTTAAACCTATTCCACTGCTCCGTGACTATCTCCATACCTAAAAGCTTTGTCCCACTTTATTCCTTTTAGACTTTGCAATACCTGCTCAGAATTTGCCCTGCTAAAATTAAACCAAAGCCAATGTCACAATACACCGCTTCTCGTAGTAGGGTATGTCAGATCTCCTGACTGTATTGCTGATTTCATCACCAGACCATGTAAATTAACTTGACTGATTATTTCTGGCAATGTTAAAATTTAGAGACTGCATGCTATCATTCCAACGCAGTTGTGTTTGCCCCCTTTTGTGACAGCAAATTATGTGCTGCCTGACAGAGCCAGTGCTGTACTGAGTGTTAATGGGTACTGCAAATTCAGCCACAATCACTGCCGTTTCTCTTGTTTCCCTTCTATTGTGCCATTTAAAACACAAGACATCAAATAGAGAAGCTTCTGTTCTATTTGTAAGGTCCAAAATAGTGCCTGCCTCTATGACTAAATACAAAATTAAGCCTGTTTGGTTTTGACTGTGTGAGTCGAAGACTACTTGAATTGAGTTGCTTGGTATGTCACAACGGCCTCCAACTTACTAAGATAATGTAAATAACAGTTATAACTGAAAAACACTGGAAAAGTCACATAATGTGACATGGCCTTTAACAGTTTTAGTTTTTGTTTATTCTCTCTGCCAAAACATAGTGAAATGTACTGGTTCAATCACCACTTCACCCAGATTTATATCCTGGTTATTACAAAATGCTAACTCTAGACATGCTTCCTCTCTTGTTGGTCCTAAACATACCATGTTAAAAATAGTCACTGATTATGTCTATAAACTCCAGCTCTTTGTTCCATGACTAGCAAGGCTAGTCCAGTTAATATTTGGGTAATTAAAGTCCACCATAACTAGAGTATCCTCCTGTAAACTTGCCTTGTTAATATTACTAAAAAGTTCACATTGAATCTACTGTCTGCATTTGGGAAATTATAACTCATTCCTAATATCAGGCCTTCATTTGTATTGCTTTCTAGTTGAATCCAGATGTCCTCACTAAGATGTGCCTCATCATTCATTTGAAGATTTGCATTTAAATTCTTTTTGACATCAGGCAATTTGTAATGTATTACTTACTTTACTTTGGCACTTTAACTTTGGGTTAGAAATTAAGTTGCCGTACATATTTTGTTATCCCACTACTGTTCATGTACAATTCTAAACCTGGCCTTTCCTAAACTCTCGGCCTTCCATTCTCTAATTTAAATAATCCTTGGCTAATTTACTTATACACCTCCTCAACACATCAGTACCCCGTGCTTCAGATCTAACCCTTCATGGTGAAACAGGTCCCATTTGTTCCAGAGGGAGTTCCGATGTCACATAAACCTTTGCCTTTCTATCCTACACCAAAATTTATGCCATACGTTAAACCTTCTAATCTCCTTAGTCTTACCTGGGCTGTCACTTGGGACATGCAAAACTTTGGAGAGCACTACTTTGTCAGTTTGGCACCTAACTGTTTCAATTTGGACTACAGAACTGACAGCTTATGCACCTTTTCAGGGAGTTCTGTTACCTGTGCACTTGGTAGACAACACGCCTATCGAGGCTCTGTCTCTGGAGCCAACTTGTTTCTCTGTCCCACTTATGATTGAGTCTCCCGGTATCATTACCTTTCTCTTTCTGGGGACGTGTTTAGTGGTGATTTGTTGGGGCACTCATACTTTTCTATTACCTTAGAGCTATCATTGTTTACGTCCAGCTACACAACTTCTTAAAAGAGGTTTGACACTTCAAGTTCTGCAGTTGATGCCCTTGTGATGCACCCTTTACATTGTGGATTACTTTCAACTGTGATCCATGTATCTCTACCTCTCTGGTCTTAAATCTCTTCCAATGCCACCTTGCGGGTACTCACCATCTCCCTGAGGGACACTTGGGTATGATCTGCCAATTCTCTACAACAATGCAGGTTACACACTTGTTTTTCAACTTTAGTGACCTTGAACTTGAGGTGCTGGATCAGCTGGCATCTCCTGCATATGTAGGGCTGTATGTGGCATGGCTTATCCAAGCAAAGGATGTGTATTGTATTGGCCTCATTATTAAAATTTCAATTAGTTAAAAGGTCAATCCCTTTTAATCAAAATGTAAATTTAAAATAAATGATTTAAATTAAGAAGTTAAAATGTAAAGAAACTTCTGCAGTTGTTTAGCTCCTTAAAACTCCTGTAATACTATCACCCCTGGACTGCCTGCTGTGTGTACCTCTTTGAAGTTACTAACCTTTCCTTTTCTTATGCTTGCTACTGTAGTTGACTTTTTCCTAACTCTGTGCCCCTCTTATTACTTCCTTACTTACTAGCCTGGTGCCACTGCCTTCATTATTTGTACTTAAAATAAAACTGTTTCACCCAGTTAAAGAACACTTACACCTTTGTTCTTATGCAAGTGCTAATGCTCATTGGTATGAGTGCTATGGACTGCTTTATCTAGCAATCCTTTCTTCTTATGCTGTAATTGTCACAATTATAAGATGATGTGCTTACTTTTTACTTTTAGCTGCTATAACTCTGGGTATTTATTTATTGTACTGCCACTTGCTCTGTTCTCTGCCTGTGATGCACAGCATTTTAGGTCTCCCACATGCTGCAAACACTCAGTTTGCTCCTGTGCAAGTGAAAAAGACTGCAAAAAAATCCTTCTAAGGATGGAAAAAAGCCACGAAGAGTTCTTAGCAGTCCAAAAACAAAGGATTCAGGAACAAACATTGCTTTGTAGTTAACTCCCACTCAGAAATAACATGCAACACTCTGCAAGCACTTCAACCACTTCACCAATCAAGGAAGATGTCAGCATTTATCTTAGCCACTGGGTGGCCACTTTAGACTTAGCTGAATGAACAAGTTTGGAGAATGGAGAAAAACGGCCTGAGACAGAAGAGCTTATTTTATTTTAATTTTGTTTTCATCAAAGTGTTTGTATATATTTCTTTTCTCAGAAGACAGATTCAGAGAGTAATGCACACATTCAAAAATGCAAAATAGAATCGGAAAATGTTACCACCACAAAACATACAGATTCAATTAACTTGAATTCAATTAAAATGAGAGGTGCCTGCATATATTTAAACTACAATGCAACAGTAAAAAACAAACCATGCAACTTTAGAAAACAAGCTAAAACTGAGAACATTAAAAATTAGCAAGTGGAACACGGAACAGGTTTAACACTTGTACCCATCCATAGATACTCTACAGTCAGTGATATCAAGTGCTTTTGTTTGAGTTGGATGCCATGCCAGAATCCTTCTAAATAATTCTAAATAATTTTGACAGTGAAAGAATAAGAGAGGGTCCTTATCAACATCCACCAACCCAATTATGATTAAAAAATCTGAATGATTTTGCATAAGAGCATAAGAGGAGCTGATTGAAAGACAGAATTAATTCAGATGTCATCAGAATCAGAATTCACTTTATTGCTAGCATGTAAAACATACCAGAATTGACATCAACTCAGGACAACACTGACACTGCAAATCACTTTACAAATAAGAGCAAAACATTTACAAACTTCAATAGTTAACTCAAAGACATAGAAAAACTATTCAAAATAATATAGATATGAAATAGTGCAAGTTGAAAAGAAAACAGGGTCAATGTACCTAGACTTATTCTTTCTAAATACATAAAATTTCATTTCTTAAGTCATTCTGTACTACTTCTAAATTTAAAAACTACAAAAATATAAATTGAGAACAAGATTTGGATATTTGGCAATGAAAAAGGAGAAGAATACAAAAAACATGCAAAAATTACAGTTTTTTCGAGTTCTGGGAGAAACTTAATTGTTGGAGGGCCACGGATATTTAAAGAGGGTCTGACTAGTTCAGTCAAGACCAAACCGCCCCCCCCATACCCACAACCCCATTTTTCAAATGACAATAATAATAGTTTAATGGGAATCTTAACTTCTTAAAATATGTATAATGGCTTTATTTTTTTCTTCCATTTTTCAAAAAAGACTTGTTACCATCTACACCACAGTTTGGTGACCATTAAGGTCCCTGCTTCTCTCTCAAAGAAAGGGGATCCATGCCATTCCTGTGCTTACCTCCCTTTTTTTTGCTTTAGTATTAAGATCAGACACAGGTGTTGTAATTTCATTTTAGCAGAATGAATTTATTAACGGTCTGAATAAAGATTCTGCTAATACAATGCGAAACAGTATCGGCACTGCACAATCCTTCAGTACTCTGGATATCACAAAAAAGAGGAATAATCAATCAGTGCTTATTATAAATAGTACCATTTACAGCTGGGAACCTCAAAGGCTGTTTTTCAAAGCAAGAAAAGAATGCAATACATAGAAACCAAATGAAAGATAAAAGTGTTTGATCAACAAAGATAAGGCAGAGACACTTTGTGTCTCTTCAGATCCTGCAGACTCACTTCACTAACACACCAAAAAACAAGCTGCTGCAAAATTTGAAGTGAAGACCTTGACCCATTCTACAGGAGTGGATACACATAGCCATTTATTTTGGATTTCCAACAGTTGCTGCCTAATTGTCATTGAGTTTGTGGGCTGTGTCAGTCTCCATGGATTAGAAATGCCATTTACTGATATCAACAAAACTAGATTAGGAGAGGTACAGGAATGAGATGGGATTTGGACTTGGATGTGCTAAACGTGGTCTTGGTAATGGATGTGTTATGTCATTGTTGTGCTGTTATTATGTACTATACATAATTATAATTGTATCTCTCTCTCACTCTCTCTCTTAATACATACATACATACACACATACATATATATATATATACATACACACACATATATAAACATACTGTATATATACATGTACATACATATCTACATATATACACACACACATATATATACATATATATTCATATATACATATATACATACACATATATATACATATATATTATTATATTATATATATATATACTCTTTGGGGTGCGAGCAACTGTTGCTTGGGGTGGCAGAATCCATCAAGGAAGAAAAATGAAAAACATTATTTGATACAAAATCTTAATTTATTTATCCATTCCTAAACAATTAAATGGGCAGGCTATTTCGTATCAGTGCAATTCGCTGCTTGTTAAAACAGATGACTCCCGTGCAACGTGCAAGTCTGCGTGGATATTATGAACTATCATATCTGTTCAAGTTCAATTTAAATTTTAAATAGAAGGAATTTTTATTTAGTCGACAGAAATATCTTTGGTAGGAATTTAAGTTAAATGTAGGCATCATTGCATAGTTTTTTCTTCACCATAGAAATGTAAAGAGTAAATTCGCCTTACATTCCAACCAAAGATATTTGTGTCGACTAAATAGAACTTGAAAAGATATATTTTTTCGAATGTGATCACGCAATTCAGATCGAGTTGACACTCACTACGTTGAGCCCATGTGCTATTGTGGTTTCGTCTGTGTGCCTCAATAAGTCACCCTCCCCTCGCTCTTACTTTTTTACCATTCATCTAATGATTACACTGAGTATGGCTTTACCAAAACAATCATTGATGGCGAATAAAGTATCCATTATTCATAAAGCTTCAATTGGTGATCTGTCTTTCTGCGTTAACCGCATATTTTTTCATATGTCTCAAACCAAGGGGATGCGAGGGTAAAATGAATCGGGAAGCGCTGATATATATGTATGTGTGTGTATATATATATATTGAAATAGTTTTACTGTGAAATAATGCAGAGTACATGACACATGTTTCGCTCTAATTTTGGGGTCATCAGGCGTACATACTCAGTGCACCCCCTCTCGGGAATCGAACCACAACGCTAGAGGCGAAGCCTCTACCATTGCGCCACGGCGTGTGGTTTGTCTATTTGAGAGTTTGTAGATCGGGGTATATATACTGTATACATATATATATACCCGCGCTTCACAGCGGAGAAGTAGTGTGTTAAAGAAGTTATGAAAAAGAAAAGGGAACATTTTAAAAATAACGTAACATGACTGTCAATATACAATATTTGTTTTGTGAGTGTTACTGAGTGTTGCTGTCATCAAGGATTTGATTATCATTATTTCTTTCAATCAGGTTCGTATTTGTAGGATGTGTTGTGTTCAAGTTACATTCCGTGTTTGTCAATCGTTGTAAAGATGACAGGTTTCATTCATCGATTCATTTCTTACTGCATCAATAAACAGCTCGTCTTCTTCTTTATCTGAGACCTGACACACTGCATGCACGGGTTTTTTTTACACTGTCTTCCTTTAGCGGGACATTGACTTTTTCCACCGTGTGCTTTGTTTCCGCAGTAGCTGCACTTATGAATATGATTGTATGTATCACACACTTCATATTTTTTTGCTGCCTTCTCAATTGTGTAATTCGGTTTTTGTTCAGCACTCTTTGGAACTATTACTTTTTGTCTGTGCACTGCGTCAGTTCACGTGAGCCGCTCGGTGTACATGTGCTGGTGCCAACTCGTGCTATGTCCACGGCTGTATTTAATGTTAGCTAAGACCCGGCACTTAAAAGCTTCTCTCACAGTTTCGCTGAGTTTGTGCCAAACACCACCCTGACCATCTCATCTTCCTCTGCATAAGCACAGTCCTTCACCCGTGAATATTTAGTGGCAGTGTTTCTATTGGATTGCCGCTGACGGACAGCCTTATATGGGCAGGCACTAAATTACGTGGGAGGCGTAACTCCGCCTCCCACGGCCATCGAGCAGAAGTCTATTATAGTATATGGACGAAAAAATAGGTTCCAGTTATGACCATTACGCATAGAATTTCGAAATGAAACCTGCCCAACTTTTGTAAGTAAGCTGTAAGGAATGAGCCTGCCAAATTTCAGCCTTCTACCTACGCGGGAAGTTGGAGAATTAGTGATGACTGAGTGAGTGGGTGAGTGAGTGAGGGCTTTGCCTTTTATTAGTATAGGTTGTAAATAAAGAGACACAAAAAAGATGGAGAGTTGGGGAATTCCAACATGGTATACTCTGTATACTTGTACCAAGTATGCTTAAGACAGGACTTTTCAGAAGGAGCTCAAAACAGAACTGATTATATTTGTTAAAATGGTGGATTATATATTTGGGGGAAAGGCAGGGGCAGGTCAAAGGGAACCCAAAGTGACATCATCATGGGAGAAATCAGTCAGCTGGCTAGATGAGATGGAAAGAGAGGATGCATTACAGTACAGCGCCAACCCCTGGTCCAGCGCAGAATTACAGTTATTCAAGGCCTTAAGCAGTATAGAGATAGAGAGATAGATAGATAGATATATGTATGTATATATTTATGTGTATATATATATATATATGTTTGAATTCACAGCTGCTTTGTAAAAGACTGAAAAGCTGCCGACTGCAAACAACAGGCTTTTAAGCTTGTTGTGACCTATTGATACTTAAGACAGAAAGATCACTAGAAAGGGAACAGAGGTGACACCTCATTTTCTGTCTGCTTTCCCTGGTGAGGATTGTGGTTACAGATAAGGTGAACAGTAATAGCTATAAACATCCAGAGTGCAATAGCTGCACACTGGGATTTTTTAAGAATGAAGGAAGTTTAAAAAGAGATGGAGAAACCAAATGAGACAGAAAAGATATGTAGTCAAGTCAATAACCCAATAATCAAGCCTTCAAAACCAGAATTGTGGTCAGAATAAACAATAGAAAACCTCTTGGTAATGGTAAATTCTTAGCCCTTGCTAACACTAATTCATATAATTTTGTCTTGAATTTGAAGAATAATTTTGACTCCCACTTTCAAAAACTTTCACCCTATTATTTGACATTTTTCTTTAGATTGCTCCAATGATCCATTAAGGCAAATAAAATGGTCTGTATCAAAGTAATGGTCCAAACAGTTGGGTTGAACTCATACTGCAACTCAAATGGGGAAAAACACATCGCAGTTGCCATTAGTGTGTTGCATGAAAATTCAGCCAGTGAAAGGAGCTCCTTCCAGTTTCATCATAAAAATTTCTCCAAATCATGACTTACCTTTTAGGTCTGACCATTACTCTGAGGTTGATAACCAGAGGAAAGGTTTAGTTGTACATCAGTCATGGAACAGATCTTTCTCCAGAACTGAGTGGAAATCAGAGGCCCTAACCTGAAATGAAAGATTTTAGAAATCCACAAAGCCTATGGTATTCCTTAACAGTTTTTTTTGTTTCTATACTGAAGGCAACTTCTTGAAAGGAAGAAAATGAGTTGTTTTGGAAAATCGACCTACAACATAAAGGATGGTACAGGTTCTAGTGGAAGGTCTATCATGAAATAATTAAAATGGC
Source organism: Polypterus senegalus (assembly GCF_016835505.1). Lineage (NCBI taxonomy): Eukaryota > Metazoa > Chordata > Cladistia > Polypteriformes > Polypteridae > Polypterus > Polypterus senegalus. The sequence goes on along the minus strand of NC_053155.1, from coordinate 185,528,636 downwards.
AGTGCATGATCTTCTGGTGAAGATATTGTTTTTAGAAGGCCTGTATATGGCTACCAGCTAATGCTAAAGTTTCCAGGATTTTCTGCCAGTACAGAGTTATTACAGCCCTACTGAAGAATAACCAAGGGAGTATAAGTGGGAGAGCGGATTGGATAGAGGCTCATCAGATGGTGCTTCAGTGAAGTAGGATAAATTCTATCTGAAATTCTGAATTTGGTGTAGGTTGAGGTTTGTGGATCAATATCTTACATTGATGAATATAATATCCAATCAGAGTGAAAAAGAGAAGCAAACATCTTTGAACCAAAGTAAAAATACAGGGAGAGGTTTGTACAGTACGTGCTATGCATTGTAATGAGTAAGGGGTGGAAATAAGTGAGTAAGGACAGGATAGAGGGTGCGGAGGGTGTTCTGACCACTGACTGGAGTTGTAGGTAAAAAAAGAAAGTTGTACTAGGAAAATTTAAATCTATATATTTTAACCATAAGGGGGCACCAGCAGCTCCAAACCACAGACACAGTAATACCTCACACAATTCCTGGTTCATATAAAAGATATTTGTTCAAACACAGCACCTTTCCAATGATCACCCCTCCAAAGACACGTCAAAATACACAAATCATCCAATCACAATTCCTCCACCTTCTATCAATCAATCAATCAACATTTATTTATATAGCACATTTTCATACAAAAAAATGTAGCTCAAAGTGCTTTACAAAATGAATAGAAAAATAGAAGACACAATAAAAAATAAACATAAGTCAACATTAATTAACATAGAATAAGTAAGGTCCAATGGCCAGGGTGGACAGAAAAAACAAAAAAAAACTCCAAATGCTGGAGAAAAAAAATAAAAATCTGTAGGGGTTCCAGACCACGAGACCGCCCAGTCCCCTCTGGGCAATCTACCTAACATAAGTCAAACAGTCCTCTTTGTATTTAGGGTTTTCATGGAAGGACCTGATGATGATGGTCATGTAGAATTCTGGCTTTCAGTCCATCAATGTTGGTGCATCATGATGCTTTGAGTAGGTGGTGGTGGCGCAGGCCGCCACCACAAAGAAACCAGAAAAAGAAACAGAAGAGAGAGTAGGGGTCAGTACGGACAGTTCTACAAGAGTGTAGCCCTCTGCCTCTCAACTCTGACTCAACCATGTATGGCTGTATACTTTTTGTTGAACTTAGGGGTGTTTCCGGTACTACGTCATATTCTCTGGGAAACACTTCTGGTCCATAAGAAAAGTAAGGAGGTCCTCCTCCCAACAGTGCCCTCTATCAATACGTATGGACACCGACAGAGCTGGCACTTCCGCACTCCAATTGCCAAGCCTTCCTGCTGGTGTCCCGACGGGCTCCCATATGAGGACCACTGCCACCTAGCATACAGGGGATGGAGCAACTCCTGATTCCTGGCTATTGCTAATCTATCTATTATTTCCTGCTGGCTAAACACAAAGTTATTTCTCTGTTCCACTGGCCAATATGTTTTCGCCCTTGCTTTGGCCTCCCATCCAGGTAATGTATATTTCCCTGTCTCACCCAAAGTGACTGACTCACTCACTCATTCACACACTCATCACTAAAAACACTGTTTTCTGTTTAGATAAAACAATGAAATCTGGCAAGGGGGTACATCTGGGACAGTAGATATTCACCAAGAAAAGACATTTAAGGACAAATACATTTTTGGGGTTAAAAAAAATAAATTAAAAAAATAAATAACTGAACATCTCAAAAAAGCCTTGGCAGATTTGACTGTAATTTGATGACATTATGGAAAACAAAAACATTTTTTTCTTTGTTGATAAATTTAGTTTTTTTTGATATTTATTAATATTATGCTAACTTCTGTGCTCTTCACTGTGCTGAGAGAGCGCTTAATGCAAATGAAGGAAGAAGATGAAGTGATTGACAGGCAATACAAAGACCACCATTAGCCAACAGGGTAGACAGATGACTGAAGACAAGAAAAGGCGACATGATCACATTGCAAATGGAACAAGAATGTTTGGTGAAACTCAAAAAAAATGTAAAGCTCAATGGTTAGCAAGAGCTGCTTTTAGTTGATTTCAGCCAGCTCTCATTTTGGTTATTTGTTTTAGCTCCCAGTCTTGGCCCTGAAAACTGACCCACCGCAAAAAACAATGGAATGGCGGGGGCCTGTTGTTCCAAGGCTCCCCTTTGATGAAACAAATGTGAATGGAAGAGCAAATGGAGCGAGAGTTGGTTCCCCTTGAGTGAGGTTCGAGACAGGGAAAAACATTGTGCAGCACTGTGGGGTGATCTGGCAGACCAGGAAGGAGGAAGTGTGTTCAGAACATCTCACTAACTGAAACAACTTCTTTTTCGCTTATGTGCTTGCAACCCAGCAATGTCCACTCGCATCCCACTGATGGCATCCCATAACCAAAGAGTGGGCCGCCAGCCATTGGTTGAGAAACACTGATACAAAGTTTCAGTACTTAAGTACTTTTATATATTCACTTCAAGCACTGCTTTGCATATAGTGTACATTCCCATCAGTGGACTTTAAATGGGAACTACGTGCAACTGATGAAAATCAAGAAAAGAAGAACGAATGCATAAACAAATGAAAATCACAAACATCTAATAATGATAATAATACATACTCAAAGTTCACATTATTCCTACGGAAGGTTCATTTCAATTCAAAAGAATACCCTATCCTTTAAAATTGTGTTTTACATTGACCATCAACAAAAGCCAAGTAACTAGAAAAAAAGCAGGAAATAATCTAATTCAGGAATGTTTTACTCATGGACCATTGTATATAGCATGTTCAAGACTAACCATCTTCGGTGACCTAATAATATTATTATTATTATTATTATTTGTCTGATACCTTTACACAAGGTGGCCTACAACATTTGAGATACAATTAATGACATATCTTTTGGTTTTTCAAATGGAGTACAGGCAGGTGAAGCAACTTTCTCATGGTTACACAGTGTTTGTAGCAGGATTTGAACCCACACTCTCAATATTTAAAGTCCTAAGCACAAAGCCTTAACCACTACACCAAAATGCCCTTGGGTAAAGAAAAAAATAAAATGAAAACCTACAAATATTATGTACAGAAAAGCTTGTCATCAGTTACGTTACACTTTTGTTACATCTGATTAACTGATGGCTCTATAACTGATGCCTATCATTGTACGAAATTTTCCTTGTGAAACTGGGTGACAACTAGTGAGCTAATAAAGATTGGAGCAACATAAGATGTGAACAGATAACAATAGCAAGAGACCAATTCATAAAAAATAGGATTGGTGCTCCAGTTCATCATAAAGGGCAAGGTCAGGGCTCTATACAGGCCACTCAGATTCCTCCATGCGAAACTACTCAACCCATATATTTATGGACCTGTCTTTTGCTGGAACAGAACAGGGCCTTCCCCAACCTGTTGTCATGAAGTTGGAAGCGCAGAATTGCCTTAAATGTCTTTGCATGCAACCACATTAACAGTACCTTTCATCAGAACCAAGAGGCCAAGCCAAAACACTAAAAAACAACCCAGACTTTAATCCTTCCACTACCAAACTTTACAGTAGGCATATGCTGTCCAGAAGGTAGCGTTCTCCTGGCATCCCTTATAGCCACATTGGGTCATCAGATGGCTAGATAGTAAAACGTAATTCATCTGTGCAGAGAGCATGTCTCTACTGCTCCAGAGTCCAATGGCAGCCTACTGTACAGCACAACAGCCAATGTTTCCCATCATGCATAGTAATTTAAGGCTTGTGTGCAGCTACTCTACCATGGAAGGACATTTCATGAAGCTTTCGATGCACAGCTCTTGCTCTGAAGTTGCCTCCTGAAGCAGTTTAGAGTTCTTTTGTGATTGCTTCAGCATTAATTGTTAAACCTCTTATATTTGTTTACAATTTGGATTTGGATTTCAATTCTTTAAGTTCTTTTTTTTTTAATATTATTATTTTGATGAATTTTGTCTTTCTTAGGCTTAACATTTTTTTTTGATTAAGCCCAGTTTTTGTTCTTGTTTTAGAATATTTTGTAATAATTTGTTAAACGTAAAGAAACACAATGTTTTGGGGGTTATACTGTTCCCCGCTTATCAATTCTGCGCTTTGTTGTTGTTTTGTTTTTACTTACCCCTTTTTGCTGAGCCTGTGCAGGCCAGAAGCCTGATTCTAGAGTTTGGGTTAAGGCTTCCCTTGACAGTAGGGGTCTGTGGAGCTTTGAGGCTTACCAAAGGAGGTTAAGGCTCACTTTAAATTGTATTTGCCAAGAATCAAAATGTAAACAATATAAGAGAATTTAAACACAAACTGTAGACAGCAATGAAATAATTTAGTAAATTAAAAAATCAAAGCATGCATCTCAAGGTCCGAGTTGTCTCTGGCAACCATGTCCTCCTGATCAATACGTTTCACTTTTAATAGTGAGAAGCAAAACAGACAAGTTTCCTTTTTGCATGCAGTTTTGTGAAGCTGATGCTAAAATTCATTTTCACAATTGTAGCTCTCACTAAAAAGAATTCTTCGGGAGGTTTTTTAAGTTTTAGACCTTGCTAGCTGGCCGATGCTGCTGATCAGTGGTGTATCAGTAAAAGCAATCAAATTCCATGCAGTGCCACCCTAGCTAAACTGGGGCCCTAAGCAGAACCTTCTTCTTGTTGCCCCCAACACCTCCCAAGTGCCCGTCCTTGAATCCACCACATTAGTGTTTCTTATAACAGCTTTAAATTGAACAATAAATACTTAAATATGTATTAAATAAACAAAGTAGCACCCATCACAAACTTAACTATAACTTTTGGTTTGTTTCTTAATAAACAAGGGCCTAATTTGTGATAGATAGATAGATAGATAGATAGATAGATAGATAGATAGATAGATAGATAGATAGATAGATAGATAGATAGATAGATAGATAGATAGATAGATAGATAGATAGATAGATAGATAGATAGATAGATAGATAGATAGATAAATACTTTATTAATCCCAAGGGGAAATTCACATAATCCAGCAGCAGTATACTGATACAAAAAACAATATTAAATTAAACAGTAATAAAAATGCATGTAAAAGCAGATAATAACTGAATGATATTATCATTTACTCCCCCGGGTGGTCGCATAGTGTGGGGGAGGAATGATCTCCTCAGTCTGTCAGTGGAGCAGGACAGTGACAAAAGTCTGTCACTGAAGCTACTCCTCTGTCTGGAGATGACACTGTTAAGTGGATGCAGTGGATTCTTCATGATTGACAGGAGTTTGCTTAATGCCTGTCGCTCTGCCACAGATGTTAAACTGTCCAACTTTACTCCTACAATAGAGCCTGCCTTCTTAACAAGTTTGTCCAGGCGTGAGGCATCTTTCATCTTTATGCTGCCACCCCAGCACACCACCGCGTAGAAGAGGGCACTCGCCACAACCGTCTGGTAGAACATCTGCAGCATCTTACTGCAGATGTTGAAGGATGCCAACCTTCTCAGAAAGTATAGTCGGCTCTGACCTTTCTTACATAGAGCATCAGTATTGGCAGTCCAGTCCAATATGTCATACAGCTGCACTCCCAGTTATTAATGTATGCATTATATTTATTTATTAATTTATTGTAATATATTAATAATAAGATAGTGATACAATTTCTAAATAGCTGGGACACTGTGTAAAATGAAAACAGTCCTCAATGCAACAACACTCAGAGCACTTCAAACGTCAACTAACGTTAGCCGGCTTTAACAGCGTGTAGAGGTCCTGAGGGTTAAAATCTTAAATTTTAAATCACATATTAATCAGACACCAGAACAGCATTTTTTCACTTAATACAGCAAACGTTAGATCCCTCCAAACTTTGCAAGATTGTGAAAATTGAGTTCACGCTTTTGTTTTTAGTTGACTAGATTACTGTAACGCACTCCTCTCAGGACTTCCTAAAAAAGACATCAATTGGTTGCAACAAGTGCAGAATGCAGCTGCTAGAATCGTTACTAGGTAAAGAAACTCCAAGAACATCTCTCCAGTTTTAATGCCATTACATTGGCTACCCGTGCAATATAGAATTGACTTTAAAATACTGCTTATTATTTACAAAGCCTTAAATAATCTCGCTCCATCTTATATTTGGGAATGTCTGACACCTTACACTCCAAATCGTAACCTTTGATCTTCAAATGGGTGTCCGCTTAAAATTCCAAGAGCTAAACTTAAAATAAGTGGTGAGGCAGCCTTCTGCTGTTATGCACCTAAAATCTGGAATATCTTAATTAACGGCAGGCAGTCCAACAGATAAATGTAACACACAACGCACCAAAACAAACAAAACTTTTTTCTCCTATTGGCCCCCTGCCCTCCTTTTAACCTCCTTTGACCACCTTTGACCCCAACAGCCCCTGCAAGGACTGCTGGGAGATGAAGTTCTCACTTAGTAGCACTGCTACACATTTCTATGAAAATGTGCTATGTAAATAAATGTTCTTGTTGTTGTCTGTATGGTGGTAATAAATAATCGACAACTATGTGTCAGCTCGGTACTATAACATCAGATAATGAACATTGAACACTCAATATCAACACTATTACTCATAATGTTATTATTTTTCTATTGTTACTTCAGTAAACCACTAGCTTTAATGTAGTGGTAGTTAATGTTAGGTTAGCTAGCTTACTGGAAAATTGGACAAATTTAGATTTATACTGAATGTTCAGCACAAGCTGCTTTTTCATGCTTTCATTGTTTTTTCTTTTTGTTGACTTGAAGCCATCTCTCTGCTCATTAATGGAAAAAGATCACAACAGGTGACTGTAAATGACGTTAACTTGGTGATTCATAACACAGCAATAACATCATTAGCAGGGCCCTCCTCCTATCCGTTCCTCAATCATCATGGAGAAGTGCAGTGTGGTTTGAAAATGTAATATGCTCCATGTTTTCTGCACGAAGATGTACCAAAATATTAAAACGTCATAGAAGAGAGATACTTGTGCCATTCTGTAATAAAAGCCATGGTTGACATCACCATCAGGGAGAACCATATGATTACCACTATATGCAGTTTGTGATCACTTAAAATATACAATGATGCCAAAGCAGAAATGAAGCAAAAACTCTGGTATGGACCGCAAAGTTTTCTCTTTGCTGGAGAAGTAAATCTACTGTATACCAGGTTAAAGTTTGCTAAATGCATGAAGTTGTGTGTATGGCATATGGCGACTCTAAACTGGACCGGTGTAACTGAGTATAGATGTCCTCAGAAATAGACTGGTCCATAGGGATACTCTCTGAATTCTGCCAAGGTATTAACTAGGATTAGAAAATGGACAGCTGGATGAATCGAAGGAAGGCAAGAAGGAAGGAAGGCAGGAAGTGGTGGTGCTGCCAACATAAAAACATTAGGGACATTACAGCATGTGTTTCAAAAATACAATTTTAATTACATTTTCTACCACATATTCTGTATACTAGACAGATAAATGTCATCTTTTGTAAAACTCTTTACAAAGAATTCAGCTCCACTATATGATCATGTAAAAAGAGATATCCAAATACTAAACAAAATCGGTTATAAAATCTTTTCCTTATTCAGATTTTTTTTCTCCAAGAACTGAACAAACACCTTATAGCTGCAGTTCAGGCGTACAGGTTTAGAAGTCCCACTAAAAATGAAGGGTTTTGAAACGTTAGACATGCAAATAACGACACACCAAAAAAGTTTTGTATTTTGAAAAACAATACAATGAAATGGATATGAAGGCAGAAGTACATAATCACAATTTTACCTTCAATGTTCCTGTCCAAGACAAATTTGCAAATTTTAGAGCAAAGTCACCTGTCACTTGCAATCATTAAGCATGAGGAGCTCAGTGACACTTTCTGACCCAGTCTTCGAGTTGTTGTAGATGCCCTGATATTTTCAAACAGGTTTCTCGACATAAAATTCTGGTATTGTGAGCAAAAGTATGACAAGTAGAGCAAAGAAAATCTTTAGTGATAACAGCTTTTCCAGTAATGGCCTCTTCTCCGTGCTGTGATCAGGGCAATGTTACAACTGCCTGAAGACCACTTGAGAGAGAATGAGGAGAAGCTTCTTTCCACAGTCCATCTACATCCTAAATGAGGACAGAGTCTATGTTTGATGATGTCACTTCCGGCACCGGTGCCATTGATGACACAACTTCCGCTACCAACGCTATTGATGATGTCACTTCTGGTCTCGAAGACGTCACTCCTGGGTCCGGCACTATTGATGATGTCACTTCTGGTCCCAATGATGTCACTTCCTTTCCTGGCCTTTAAAGCCACCATACTTTTGAATTCAAAGCAGTTCTGTTTTGGACTCTGACTTGTGAACATCTCACAACTATTTACCCTTTTGCAGCCAGGGCATATTATACGGGTGACTGCCGCAAACCTTTTTGATGTCTTTTGGTCATTTTTGTGACAATGTATTGATTTTTATTGTTTATTGCCTTTTGTATTCTTCTTATAATGCACAGTAGAGCAAATGCACACTTCACTATCATCTCTGCGTGTAACTGTATGTGACAAATAAAATTTGATTTGACTTGACAGCAAGAGTAGCAATGAGCAAGAGCCAATGAGAGGATGCAAGGAAACAATAGGATTATAGGTCACTATGGTTAGAATCCAGTGAAATTCTCTACTTTCATGTACTAATCAACATGTGGCACATTGCAGCTCTCCAGCATCATGATCAGTCTCCTTTACCTCGAGACTTCTGCCTTATCTAAAAAAGCGTCAGGAGGGGTGAGATGGAAGAAAGTTCCAAATAACTTCAAAGAAGACCTCCCCACAGTCACTAGTGAAATTCTAGCAAGAACACAAAGGCGTATATAATGTGTCATCAGAAAATGATCACACCCAGAAATCACCATGACATGCATATCTTTGTGGTGACACAATGGAGTTTTGGAATGGAACACACTTTGTCAGAGATCCTTCCAGGGGAAAAATTTGGTGTAGGTTGTACAACATTAGATTGACAAAAGCACTGGTTATAAAAAAAGAATTTGGGGAATGTGGGCTTTTGAAAGTCATGTGGTGTGATCTTCCGCTGAAATAAAATGACTCCAGTAGACTCCAGATATTCTGATGTCCTCCTCAAATTACAAGATGTATAAATGCTTAGTAAATCCCTGGCTTCAGTGACTAAATTTAAATGTTGTCACTTGTTGGTTTTTCTGTATTATGTATTTTTACTTTTGATGTCTAAGGCTGTTCGGAAGCATTTCTGCATTAAAGGATAAGTTTGGTATTTTTCAAATGAAGTTATGACTTCACAGTCTTGTTATATATTAATTTGCCACATAAAACTGTGTTCTAAAGTTAAACTTTTTTTTATAAAATTAACAATAAAATTAACAAAGGTCTATAGGTGACAGAAAAAGCATTAAATGTTTTAGTTACATCCATTTTTCAAGCCAAAAATGCTATAAAGTATTGTACACATATAGCCAACAGCACAAGAAAGAAAAAGGCAAGCTGCTGTTGCGAGATTCAGCCATTTTAAAGGAGGACCTGCTGTGAGCCTCAAGTGTTCATCAACTTCCCAGTTCGCCTTAGTCCCCAGTACCCTTGCTGTCTCTGCTCTGTAAACAGCTTGACAATAATAACAGAAAAAATTCACACTTAAGATCGCTTAAGATACTGCCTGCTCTGGCTGGGTCGATAAATCTTGTGTGTGATTCAGTGAGAGAGAATTTTGAGCTGGCAATGAAGTGACAAGAACTGAGCAGACATTGTAGGCATAGGTCAAGTGCTTGAACAGGAGAAAGCCAGCATGGCATGTCCGTTGAGATCAAGCCCTGCATACACCCACACATCCATCTTCCTGACCTGCATATCCAGGGCAGGGTCCAGTTTGATTCTATCCCAGCAGACATCGGACACAAGGCAGGAACAATCTTCAGAAAGGGCATCAGTCCACAGCAGAGCTCACACACAAAGTGGATTCAAAAACTGGTTATATCTGGTAAGTTTTAAGGCTTTTTTATAAGATGTGGACGCGGGGTTACATAGTGCTCCATCGTAAGCTGCTAGAACAAAGTATTTTAAAAATTAAAAAAAAAAGCCTCACTTTAGAACTCAAGTTTATGTGGAAAATAAATATATACAGTGATTGTGAAGCAATAACAGTATCACTTTAGATTAGGTGTCCCTAATTACGCTGTACTTACCATGTAATTACATCTTGCCTGAAGAAGGGGCCTGAGTTGCTTCGAAAGCTTGCATATTGTATTCTTTTTAGTTAGCCAAGAAAAGGTGTCATTTTGCTTGGCTTTTTTCTACATTCATAATGGCTAACACGGTACAACACCCTGGTACTACATGTAATTACCAGTATAATTACAGAGTAACTAAGTTATTACAGTGTACTTACTGTGTAATACAGTGTAACGCTATAATTAAGTACTCAATTGTAATTGTTATTCCACTATTCTTATTAGTACTTATATATATAAATTGCAGAATAATAATTACAATTAAGTGGTTAACAGCAGCATTACATTGTGCTACACATTATATGTAATTACACCTAGTTACTCTGTAATTATACAGGTATTTACATGGTAAGTACAGTGTAATTAGGGACATCTAATCTAAAGTGATGCCGAAATAACTTGAAAAATACCAAACTTATCAATTAAGAGAAGGTGGGTCATTGCCCCCATTCTCCCAGCAGATGGCACTGTGGTGCAAAAATTAAATAAGTAATAAACATGTCTTAATACCTTACTGTGTCTGTTTTTAGCAAAATCTGCTGTTATTTATGATTAAAGGTTTCCAGTTTTCCATGATATGCTCAGAACACTTTATTATCTAGAAAAATATTTGCTTTTGTAGTATGTGAAATTTTATTTGTGCCTGCTGCCCCCGGTTTGCTTTCTCAGGTTGCTGTGGCAAGTTCTTCCACCCTGCAGTGTTCACAGCATAGCTTTGTTCAGATGTGCTCATGCACTTTGGGGCCTTCAGGCCAGAGCCCTTTTAAGAAACCTGTAACTTGATTTGTTTTGGCACAACTTAAAGTGTACATACTGTTATTTATTATGGAATACTGTTTATTTTCTATGGAGTAGTTCTCATAATTATCTTGACTCCTGTGCATTACTTACCTACAGCGGCGGTTATCAACCTGTTGGGCACGCTCCCCTAAACAAAAAAGGGGGCGCAAAGATGTGAAAAAAAGAAAACAAGAATCGAAATTATGAAACATACATCTATTGAAACCAAAACAAATTAACTTAAACTACATTCTGATACTAGAAAAATAAATCTAGAGTTAGATAAATGTCAATAAAAGTTAAGTAGGTATAATAAAACTTGTAGCGGTGTATCAGCAGCAAAAAATATAAAAAAATGTTAGGGGGGGCACAATTAAAACTGTTATGAAAACCCAGGTCGCAAATACTTAAATGTTGAGAAATGTTGACCTACAGTACAGTTTAGCACTGCGCATTGAACTAAAGCTGGAAATGCAGGAATAGTCATTTGTTTTTATGCTTTCTTTCTTGTGTATTTGATATAGAGCTTGAAATATCTTGTAATACTGTCCTTTGGTAGATTTACACTATGACAATAATATTTTGCTAGATCTACATTTTGTGTGTCTGAAGAGGGATGCATGAATGGATAAAATAATATGTAAAATGACCTGTAAGTTGTTACTGGCCAGCAGCACTCTTTACACATCAAGTATATGATAAACCTACTCTGCTTTTGTTCTCTGATACAATTCCAGGATTATGACTGGATGTCATTCAAATGATTGTAGATTTTTAGGAAATTCCCATAAAATCTAAAAACAGAAATGTTATGTCCGCACCAGTATGAATTGGTGATATTTTATATTGCCACCTTCTTCATCATCTCTGTAGTATTGCAGATCACAATACAGATCTCTGTTTCTGTTGCCCCTCCACCACTGCCACTAACTTAACTCCTCTCGCCTTGATGGTTCCACAATCTTAGAAGAGACATCAGAGAAATGATCCTTTAGCCTGAAAGCAAATGAACCCATTTCAGGGATTCCAGAGCACCTGAAACTCAGACCCACTAGCAATAATAAATATACAGTGTGGCCAGAGGAGGCTCCAGCTCAACCAAACACCTGACACAAGCAGCCTCTGGACTCAAGTGCAGTAAACGAGAGGATTTATTTGGAGAAACTGTTCCTCAGGAAGCATTTCACTTAAGAAACAAAGCAAATGTTAGATCCCTTATAACTTTGCAAGATGCTGAAAGTTTAGTTCACGCTTTTGTTTTTAGTCAGCTAGACTACTGTAACACATTCCGCTCAGGACTACCTAAAAAAGACATCAATCGATTGCAACGAGTGCAGAATGCAGCTGCTAGAATCTTAACTAGGTAAAGAAAATCTGAGCACAACTCTCCAGTTTTGATGTCACTACATTGGTTACTCATGCCATTTAGAATTGACTTTAAAATAGTGTTTATTATTTACAAAGCCTTAAATAATCTCGCTCCTTCCTGTATTTCAGAATTCCTCTCACCTTACACTCCAAATCGTGACCTTATTTCTAGGCGCAGCCAGGGTGTTGAGGGGGTCAGGTTTGGTGGACTCAGGATTGAGTCACTGCTTTTTGCAGATGATGTTGTCCTGTTTGCTTCATCAGGCCGTGATCTTCAGCTCTCTCTGGAACGGTTCGCAGCTGAGTGTGAAGCGGCTGGGATGGGAATCAGCACCTCCAAATCCGAGACCATGGTCCTCAGCTGGAAAAGGGTGGAGTGCCCTCTTAGGTTTGAGAACAAGATCCTGCCCCAAATGGAGGAGTTCAAGTATCTCAGGGTCTTGTTCACGAGTGAGGGAAGAATGGAGCGTGAGATTGACAGACGGATTGGTGTGGTGTCCGCAGTGATATGGGCGCTGCATCGGTCTGCCGTGGTGAAAAAGGAGCTGAGCTGTAAGCCAAAGCTCTCAATTTACCAATCGATCTACGTTCCTACCCTCACCTATGGTTAGTGACTGAAAGAATGAGATTGTGAATACAAGCGGCTAAAATGAGTTTCCTCTGCAGGGTGTCTGGGCTTTCCCTTAAAGATAGGGTGAGAAGCTCAGTCATCCAGGAGGGGCTCAGAGTAGAGTCGCTGCTTCTCCACATCAAGAGGAGTCAGATGAGGTGGCTCGGGCATCTGATCAGGATGCCTCCTGGACGCCTGGTGAGGTGTTCCGGGCATGTCCAACCGGGAGGAGGTCTCGGGGAAGACCCAGCACACGCTGGAGGGACTGTGTCTCCTGGCTGGCCTGGGAACACCTCAGGATTCCCCCGGAAGAGCTAGAAGAAGTGGCCGGGGAGAGGGAAGTCTGGGCCTCTCTGCTTAAGCTGCTGCCCCCACGACCCAATCTCGGATAAGCGGAAGAGGATGGATGGATGGATGGATGGATGGATGGATGGATAAATGAATACGGTGGAGCACTTTAAATAACTGCTAAAAACCCATTATTGTAACATGGCTTTCTCATAGCTACATTTTAGTGTAATCCTGATATTCTGTATATGCATTTAATTATCGTTATTATCATGGCTCCGCAATCCATACTAACTCCTACTTTCTCTGCTGTTCTTTTACTGGTTTTCTGTGGTGATGACCTGGTGGCACCCATGTAACTCAACAGGGCTGAACCAAAGAACTTCATCTCCAATGATGCCCTATGGGAATCTGGGGTACCGCTGCTACCCAGGGGGGGGGCTGTTGTTTAGTGATCTGGGGGAGACAATGCCCTGAACACGTTATCTCCCCCGATCCTTTGATTCAATGGGTGTCCTGGCCGGTTAAGGATCATGACAGTCCATCCCAACAGACATCATTCCAATGCAAGTTTGATTTATATAATGTATGTCAAAATGAGCACTATGCCAATGTGCTTTATACACAGTATACAAAGTATATATTACAACAGATTTACAGATTTCTATATTAAAAACTGCAGACACAGAACTGATAACATTGTGGTTTACAGTGCACTTGCCTATGAAATCTAGGTGCACAATTCACTTAACAACTTTATGTAAAGCAGATGGCCAAGGTTTTCTTAACTACAAATTATAAGTATATGGCACCATCCTGAGAGACCCCCCATTGCTGCCAGGCAGCTGTAGTTAACTTCTCATTGGTCTTGAGTGAGTGCAACTTTGCCAACGCCCACAGCAGATAAACAGGCTGCAAATCAATGGCCTCCATGTTTACAGTTTAGGGAAGGAAGGCCCGAGATCTCCTGAGTGAAGATTCTCAGTAAGCACGTTAATTTAGGCCCCCTTTGAAGTTCACTGTTATGTCTCCTTCATTTCAGTCACTCTCCGCATGCAATGCTGTGAACTGCAGTGCCAGATGTGCTCCTCTGGAGGATCGACTCATTCATCACTAATTAGAGGGTTCCTCTTGTAGTAAAGCGCTGCTGTCTGCAAAGGAACTCCAGGGGAAGGCTGCTGGTGGAATTACAGCTTTGCCAATAAATGACAAAACATGATGGCGGCCTAATTCTTCACTCTTCTTATATAAAGGCAGTGGTTGTACCAAGCTGCTTTGCAGTCGCAAAGCCAGGCAGAGCTGCAGGGCTTGGTGATGCCTACAAAGCTCTACTCGGCTCTGAGAAATGATTGGGAGATTATCTCACGTGTTGCACACCATTCCTCTAAACATCCACACACTGCTACAGACAAAGTGAACATACAGTCTTCTAGGGTGATTAATTCTCCAGCCACATAATGCAATTCATAAAAAGTCTGAATTAGTGTAAGACGCTGTAATTTGGGGTGTTCATAAGAAATGTAATAATGTACTTCATGAGGTAAAAGAACATAATTGACAAGAATAGTGGAATCAAATATTTAACATATTAAAATGTGTGTTTCATTTAAAAATTTAAAGACTATCACATTTTGTAGGTAGAGCAGCTCTAATCTGTATACCCCTCATGCCGTGAACACATCAGCCAACTCTCCTTATTTGAGTCTAAACACATACCCTATGTGCTACTCCACTAGCAACTGATGAATTGTTACAATAAATGCAGTATAGTGAGGACAATTCCAGAGACGCATGGTGCAAGAACACATTACATTTCCTTCAAACTTAATACATGGCCCCTGGTTACTATTAGGTTGGGACACCTAAAGTTAAAGGACCACTAGCCAGTGAGGCAGGAGCAGTCAACTGTTTATCTCTGAAATTGGTGGGCAGACATCTCAATGCAGTGGTATGCCTCTGTGTACTTTTAGACATCACAGACAGCACCTTCAGGCCAGGGAAGGCATCTTAGCTCCTCGAAAGATTGACTATCCCCCTTGTTAAATGTGATGGAAAGTGTCAGGAGAACATACTTTCAGACCACAATGGGGCACATGGCTTAGGATACTTTAATGTGGAAGGCAGTATATCTGCATCTTTGGTCAGCCCAGGGATGCCTGGACACCAAGGGCTACGAGGAACAGTAGTGGGCTTGAGTCTCTTCTAGCACTGTAGGGCTACCCTCACTGGGGTAAGCTGGAATTATTTTTGTTAGGGCCTTTGAGGCTAGCTCATTGTGAGAGCCTTGGGATTGTGGAGTGAGAAGAAGAGACGATGTGAGTTATGAGACTGCACAAAAATAAAGCAATGAGAGAGAGGAAGGGGAGGTGGAATCTTAAGAAGGTGGGACACAAAATTGGCCATCTCATCTGGTTCAAAGGGAACAGAGTGAGAGGTTCATGATCTACTCCTGCCCATTCCTAGTTATTGTTATTGTGGTTCTCTTTATGTTTGTCCCTTTTCCCTTTGACCTCCTTGGAATTATTCTGTGTTCAGGCATAATAACTTCATAATACTGTATAGAGATGAATAAGGAAATAATGGAGCACATAAAGCAATGAAAAACAGAAACATGTTACTTTTCACTACCTCCTACCACACTTTTATGCATAGGCTACCAACAAAAGTGGAGTATCTGAAGGAAGCCCACATTAACGTTGAGAACTCCTGCAACTTTGTGTCAGACAGAAGAATGTTCAGAGAAATAATTGCTTCTTTTTGGTTTTGCATAGGCTTTAATAATTTTATGTTATATCAATTGTGGCGGACAGCCGGGGCCCATGCCAGCTGGGACGCCCCTTCAGTATATGTTCAGGTGGAACAACCATGGACTATTCAATACCTCCCCCCTGAAGGCTAGATGGCAACCCTCCTGGGTTGGAGCAGTGCCTTGGTCTCCCGCAGGGCTCCATGGGAACCGGAGTTTGGTGCAGCCCTGTTGGGTCCCATAGGCGCCGCCAGGGGGTGCTGCAGCTGGGACTCCTGAGCCCTTATGGGCAGTGTGTTCACCACACCCGGAAGTGCAGCTGGAACTCGGCAGTTAAACACCTGGAGCACTTCCAGGTGGACTATAAAAGAAGCCAGCAGCCACCACTGTGCGGGTTGAGTCGAGAGGAGGAGGACAATGCTTGCCGAGAGGAGTGGTGGAGAAAAGTGTGTTGTAGTGTGTTTTACTTTGGTTTATTTGGTGTGCTTCGTGCTTGGGACTGTGTTTTACCTGAGGGACACGGGGAAGACGTGGACCCTAGGCGTAGAAGGAAAATAAATCATTTTGGTTGATTTTAACGTGCCTCCGTTGTCAATCTGTGTTGGGTCAGGCGCATATATAGCGCCTTTATCGCACAATGTTTACTGCACGCATCAAATAAAAAATGACCTCACTGGGACAATTATTAGTTGAATTAACTGGCTTAATATGTCATATTGATCAGACAGATGTCACCTGCAGTGGACATCTCAGAGCACCAAACCCCAGATACAAACACAAAAGTCTTAGGTTCAAACACTGTTATACCTTAAACAGGCATCTTCCACAATGTGCAATCACAATCATGATGAAATACTTTTCTCTTCTGCTTCTCCTCAGGCAACCATTGTCCTTTTCTTATTCCCTGGTTGAGGCAAAGTGCCTTCTTTTATGCCAGATCCAGATAATTTTGGTGTCACAACACTGCACTCAGGTAGCTCTTCTTGGTCAGGCAGACCCTTCCTTCTGGTGGTACCAAATTAAACCAGTGGGGCACCCCTTTGGGACTACAACTCCAATGCACCCCTATGGGCGTGCACATGGGAGATTCGTGTTGGGTGAACACATAGCGATGGCAGGCTGTCTGCTTTCATCCTTCCATTATAAAGGCTTCAGGCCAGGTAAGGAACCATTCTGTCTGCCAACCTGTGTCTCCTCTATGACACAGGCCATCAGACAATCATTATTTAATAGCAAGCACTGATTTATTTATTTATGGAAATATTTTCTTTTTCACAACAAAGTATGACTTTTCTAATGCAATCATTCTCAGTCCTGGGGACCTATTGTGGCTGCAGGTTTTTGCTCCAACCAGCGTCTGTTTTTAACTGGATTGCTAACCTAATCAAATGATCTGTTATTACCCAGTTTATGTGTTTTGGAGTCAATGTAAAAATGTTCTAAGCAGTTATATGTAGTTTGAACTTTTTAACAATATTTTCATCTCGATTTCCATTGTTCTTTTCCATGTTTTATGGTTATTTAATCCGTTATTTATTAATTAGTGGCTCTGAAGTAGTAGTACTAAAGTAGTTGCAGCCTTTCATCATTCAGTGTTGTTTTCCCAGGTGTCTACTCTGCTTCTTTTTAATTGTCATTATTAGGATACAACGAAAGAAGCAAACTACCCAGAAAAAGGTCACACTAATAGAAAACAAATGAGTTAAGCATTTAAAGATATTGAAAAAACAGAAATACTTCTAAATATTTTGTAAATGTAAAACTCATACTATTATGCTTTTCTGAATGTAAAATAAGAGAAGAGAAAAAAAGACCAGCTAATTAAATGAGATCAATTATTACCACTGATTGTGAATCTGATCGGAACAAAAGCCTGCAACCATAAGGGGTCCCAGGACTGAGTTTGAGAACCCCTGTTCTAATGTGGAGTGCCCCTTCCTGATTTTCTCTATTATTATAAACTAGCCAACCCGCGGCGTACCATACGCCGCATAATCAGGCCGGCTTTTTAATAATTTTTAAGCACAGGGAGAAAATTAACATTTGAAAAATCGGTAATGTAATAAATCAGCAAGAAAAGCAACATTGTAACAATGCACGGAACGAACCAACACACAATCGTCTGTGCGGCGCTCAAGCGCAGTGGGTGGAACGGGAGGAGAGGAGAAGGACGTCTATTCCGCTCCCTCCGTCATGCTAGTCTGCTGATTTCTCGTTCAGTATGCACTGCCTGCTCATGTGCCCACCTCCAACTTGTCACTCAAGTCGTTGTCGTCTTTGTACAGTCCAGATGCACCTGTGACTCACGTAGACTTTTCATTGCTCTGTGCGGTTTTGGCTGCCTTTCTATATATATAATCCACCAAGACACCCGACCTGATTGGAGCTGATTGGACCAAGTGGAGGTAATTATCTGCCTGGCCAGGGGGAGACGGTGTGCGCTAAACCTTCTTCTGTTGTATCTGCAGGCCAAATACGGGAAAACCTGCCTGATTTAACAACAACAATGTCAATTCCAGTTCTGGCACCAAGAATGACATCACATCCGGTTTCGGCACCAAGAAAGACGTCACTTCCGTTTCAGAACCAAAAAAGATGTCACTTCCAGTTTCGGCACCAAGAAAGATGTCACTTCCGGTTTCGGCACCAAGAAAGACGTCACTTCTGGTATCCGGCTTCAGAAGACTTCGCTACCGGCTTCACCATTTAAAACCGCCATCTTCTCCACAACCAAATCAGTTCAGTCTGAAATTCAACCCATGCACATCAGTGCCTATCTTAAAACCCTTTTTGCAGCCAAGGACAATATACAGGTGGCTGCCCCAAAACTTTCCAGTGTGTTGAGACTCATTCTTTTACAGTATATATCATACGCATGTATTATATGTTAGGTTTATATATTTATATGTATATATGCCCCAGGTTTAGGAGATGCATCTAAAATAACACAAATGGCTCTTTAGATTCAATGTCATAACAATTTGCATTACATTACATCTCTTGTGACCTTCTTTGCTGGTTTTTACGGCTTTCATTGTGGTACTAGCAACCTGAAAAAATGGCTTTGGTTAAAAAAGTCAAAACAAACAAAAAAAAAAAATGAAGCCACAGCCAATGAATTTTAAGGCGGAACATCTGGGAAGAGTTGGGATTCCTGCACTCCCTGCAGAGGGAAAACTGCTGTTGGAGAACGAATGACAACAGGTCTGCTCCGACTCTTCATGAAGAGCACTAGGAATATATTCAGATATCTCTATATGTGTTCAGCTTAGAAGAAGAACACTTCGTTTAAAACCGGCTAGGCCATGAGTCTGTTGCAAGTTGTTTTTTGCACGCTGCTTATTTCTGGAGTTCTTGTAAATTATGGTAAGTGCATTATTACAGTTTGCTGCTGTTCTACCTGTATTGACTCCTTTTATTTCTTTTCTCAAAAGTAAGGTTTTACTTTTAGGAAAGTGATGTAAAAACCTCAATCCCAAACCCTTTTAAGTGGATTCTGTTTTTTGTGTGTTTGTGTTCTCTGTGAAAGGCACTATGTAGGCTAAAGATTATGTCACTTGTTTCAAATTTGTGACCTCTGATGTATTAGCTGTTTCAATTAAAATTTTAACCTTTCTCTGTACATTCATTCCACACTGACTTGGCTGTTTAATTGAGCTGTGTGCCTAATACTGGGCAGCATGCCTCTATTTATATAGCACCTTGCATTGTGGGAGCTGTCAAAAAGCACAGCAAAAAAAAGAGCAAAGCAAAATTAATTTTGAGTGCTCAAGAGTGTAGATGTTGATAGAATAAAATAAAATAAAATAATGGAGGAATTATTTAACATGAGGAAGGGGGTTGAGAAGGTACGTTTAGAATGAGCTCATCAGTTTGAACAATCAAAAAGCAAAGCATATAAATATCATCTTTGTAATATGGGTTTTTACAAATTAGGAAAAGTTCATGCTCTAGTAAGGTGGTCAATAATCTGCCTAGCGAGACTTTAAATATTTTTTATTGTCATTACATCAACATTGACACTTCTACAGGCAGTGAGCTGAGAAAGAGGCTAATTAAAAGGCAACAAGCAACCCTCTTTAATCTCAATAAAATGTCGTGAGAGCAGCTCATTAACATGTGGCTCTGCTGTCTGCTAAACCCCTTATTGGTGTGTTCAGACAAAATATTATAATTATATTATTTACTTTGTAAAGTAACTATCGTGTAAAATAAACACTGATTAACTGATTGAAGAAATGCAAGACCTCAACACGTGCGTCGAAAACTTAGCAGAACGTTAGCTTCATGCGCATCACAGCATTATCTAAGAGTGTCAGCCTTATTAGTGTGTATGAATCTCTACCTCCGTACTGTAGTTCTGTGCACATGTCGCTTGGTTTGTCATTCTTTTATAATTTAGCTACTTAACTGGCATGTGGATAATTAAAATGGATTCGGTGCTGTATCTAATAGCTAAGACTTGTAAATGAGATTTGGTGAAGTGAAAACATGCATTTGTTACTGGAATGAAGGCATCTGTTAAGTAAATACATAAAAATAACTACAATTTATATTGGGCTCCCATCACTTAATCCCTGCTTTAATTAGCCATGCACAATAATTGTATGCATTAACCATTTTAAAAGCAGAAAGTGTAACGCTTATGTTTTCTATATAAAGCAGGCAAGATTAAATTTACAAATTGCTCAAAATAAAATTAACTTTATCAAAGTTGTGAAAGTGAGCCGTTCCCATTTACAAGTGCATAATAACATAAGGTATGCATAAGAAATTTGTATAACAGTTGTGGTAGCCGACCTCGGACACAAACAGGCGGACATGTTGGCTTCACCCAACACACGTTTATTTGCCATATTTACAAGTAAGTGCAGTCCCCAAAGTCCTGGCCACAACACAATGCCTCTGTCACTTCTTCAGGCCGCCTCCACTCCTCTCCACCAAGCTCTCTTCTCTCTCGACTCTAGCCATTGTATGAAGGGAGACGGCCTCTTTTATGGTCCCTCGGATGTGCTCCAGGTGTGTCCCAGCAATCTTCCATCGTCATGCCCAAGTGTGGCGGAAGTGCCGGCTGCATCCCTGGAAGCACTCTGGGTGTCCCTGCTCCTCTTCCCCCCGATACTTCCAGGTGTGGCAGAAGTGCTGAAGTCCAGGGCTCTGTAGGCATTGGGGCGCCCCCTGGCAGTGACCACTGGCCCCTACAGGGTTGAGCTTCAAAGCTCTGTACCCGTGGCCCCACAAAGATACCAGGGCACCTGCCTCCACATGGTCTGGAGAAGGCACAAGCTCTCCTCCGATCCTCCTGGGTGTCCCGGCCAGGTTGCCACCCCAGCCATCTCTGACACAGTTTAGATACTGCAAAGATGCATCTATTACTCATTTATTCTTATGTAACAAGACCTTAACAAAGACTTGTTTTGGTATTCATGACAATAAGTAGGTTATTCATCTCTGTGCAGTGTGGCATTTGGTAATATTGCTTATGAATATAAAGGATTCACAGTCCATATATAGGGGTCTGGGCGGTCTCTTGGTCTGGAGTCCATACAGATTTTATTTTTTTTCTCCAGCCTTTGGAGTTTTTTTTTTGTTTTTCCTGTCCACCCTGGCCATCGGACCTTACTTATTCTATGTTAATTAATGTTGACTTATGTTTATTTTTTATTGTGTCTTCTATTTTTCTATTCTTCATTTTGTAAAGCACTTTGAGCTACATTTTTTTGTATGAAAATCTGCTATATAAATAAATGTTGATTGATTGATTGATATATTGAAGTATGCAATATATAGAGAAATATGTCTCGCTTAAGCCACTTCTGACCAGGGCCTTCTCAACGTATTAGCACCCTGGGCACTGGTCTGGGGTCCTAGGAGCATAGGGGCCGACAATATTTCTGATGCCTATGTATGTTTCTGTTTTGCTATCACAACAGGGACCACAGTGCACTACTTTGCCCGGGGGCCTATGATGCTGGTGGGACGGCCCTGCAGGCACTCCAAAGTGAAGTTATTTTTGCAGACCACAGTGCACAGATGAATAACCACTTTACTGTTCCTTTGTAAGACAGCAAGAGAGCTGTCATGGAATTATGGCCCATACCAGCAGCCACTACAGGAAACTATAGTCTGATGCAAAACTAGGGATGCCCCTGACCCTGGAAGCAATTCCAGGACTGGGCCACAAGTGACGCCAGATTAGGTTTTAGATCTGTCTCACTGAGCTTGGAGCTGGAAGATAAGTCAGGTTAAATGCTTCACTCGCAAAAGGTGAAGAGAGTCTAGCAAGAGATTGGGGACAGATGGGGGATGCTTGTGATTCTTTAAGACTGGCCAGTGGCTGTGCCAGTCCATGTGGAAGACAGGCTTAAACACATGAGGCCTCATGTCTAAAATAGAAAACTTTCTTATGCTTGGAAATGTGTGTAGCCATTTGTAGATTTATAAAATATTAACTTGGCATGGAGATTGGCTCCAGCAGACCCACGTGACCCTGTAGTTAGGATATAGTGGGTTGGATAATGGATGGATGGCTGGCATGGAAGTTGGCTTAAAGTTATGGCAAGACTTTAAAGTTATGTAGACTTTTTTGGTGTCGGGACTCCAGGCAGCAGGACAATGAAGTGAACAGAAAATCTCATTGCACGTTTCACTGAAGTGTCAGTCACATTCCAATGTTCTTGAAATAATTACTGTATATCACAGGTAATTGGCATGTTCTCTTAACACAGCAGGCTTCAGTGTTGGTAATAACACCTATTGCATGTGCTTAATGTTAAATCTTCTTAGTGCAACTCTTTTTTTGTCTTTAAAAGGGATTTTTTGTGTTGTTGTACAACTTAAATGGCAATGGCAGCATTGGCTCTTTTGGAGGATATCACCAATGGCAGGCTACAGCAAGATTTCAGGGACTGCAAATAATATTTTGGCTCATGAAGATGCCTGGCATATAAGCTGATTTAGATTTCCTAGAGCCGTTCTCTTGGAGTTGTGTCAGTACAGAGCCCATCATGTAAAAATCACACAATCCCTGATCTGTTGCAGATTTTAACAACTTTAGAGTATTTGGTGACGGGCACTTTTCAGGATGAATTGGCTGACTGTTCAGGAATCGCGCTGTCATCTCTGAGCAGTGTCATGCCATTGTAGAATGAATTTGCTTTTGTAAACTTTTATTCAGTTGATATAAAACTAATATGTGGTGTTCAAATGTGTCTGACTAATGTTGTGAGGTGGTCTGGCACAACCCACAATTCCTTTATTATGGCAAATAGTAGTGTGGGAGGCAGACCTCAGGGTTATGCTATATGCGATGGTAGGTGGCATGGTAAGTAAACCTAACTGATAGGATTGCATTTAAGTTTAGCACGTTACTGACAAATTGTATAAAGTTTCTTTCAGCTGATAGTGGATACACCACAAGAGGGGAAAAATAATGAAACACAGTCACACTCATGAATGGTGATAGAACAGACTATTGGCTCATTAAAAGGTAGACGGCAGTATTTGGACTCACTGGGTGGCACAGTGCTGTACAGGTCTGAGGCATTGTGATGGCTTGTGCAGTACTACACAGCACAGAGCAGAAGCATGGATGGGGTCAGCTCATCGATTGTAATGGCAATTCAAAGACGTTTGAGCGTTGTACATTGAATGAAAAGAGACATGTATTGTAACATAGACATTTACTTGGCAAAATTATTTGCTTTTTTTATTAGTTCAATGCAAATTTTTCTAATATGTCACATTTCTGCACATCACATTGTGCACTGGCAGCGGTCTAGGCACTGAATGATGGCACATTGCTATTGTTCTCTCCACACAGCTGCTCCCATTCTTTTTTTCTTTTCTTTTATTTGTGATTCCGGCAGAGACACCACCAAGAGTAATGTTCTCTGCTTCACTCAGTAATACCTTAAATTTACATTCTCTATTGTTCCATGGTTTGTAGTAAAGAGGCCACTCAGAAACATGGCAAAGTTTATATGGTGATTAGATCATTAATATTCAAAAAAGGAGCTTTTAACACCATATATGGTTAGTGACGGACGATGATGGGGAGTGGCTAAAAGCACGTGCATGCACATAATTTTAAGTTGATCTGAGATAAAGGAACTTGCCGTGGCAGGTGGCAAAATGTATTGTTTTGTAAATTCAATTTTGTTTGTGCGGGCACCATTTTTGCCTTTTAAGCAGTTTTGATATTATTTTGGTTATCCATCCATCTATTATCCAACCCGCTATATCCTAACTACAGGGTCACGGGGGTCTGTTGGAGCCAATCCCAGGGTGCAAGGCAGGAAACAAACCCCGGACAGGGTGCCAGCTTTTGGTTATAAGGGTTTTAAGTTTCTTTTTATTCATATTTCTCATTATTATTTTATTATTATAAAATTTGCTGTCACCATTTTGGGACATCTTTCATGTGCTCGGCCATATTGTTTCTTAGCAAAAGTGCTGCTGGTGGTCACATATGTTTGCTACATAATTACATTTGGTGTCATTGTGTGTGCCCTGTTTAGATGGCAGCTCAGTAATTGTTAGCATTTTGAAATTTATGACATACTTGATAAGAATTTTTAGATACAGTATACAGGGATAGGATTTATAGGTAGCCAGTTATTTGTGTTGTTACCTTTTGACCACAAATACTCATTTAGCACTGAAATTTTTCCTGGCTTTGGCCTTCAGTCTCTCTATTAACTATTCCTTCGAAATTTGCTCACAAAATTTCATTTTCATATCCTGGGCCATTTGAATAGAATTATTCTCTTTATGTCAAGTTTATTGATTATGAAAAGGTAGTTGACAGTATGGATCAGGAAATCTTGTGGAAACTCCTGAGACACTAAGGAACCCAGAATAATTAATTTCGCTCACACCGAGCACCTATGAAGACATCTCTTGCAAGGTGGTCCATGCAGGCCAGACTCCTTTAAAGTCAAGACCAGAGTGTGACTTGAATGCTTTTTGTCACCTTTTCTGTTTCCCTTGGTGATCGATTGGATCATGAAATCAGCCACAACAGAGAAGAAAACTGGGATTGAGTGAACCCTGTGGACACAACTAGATGACCGGAACGTTGCAGATGACATAGCCCTTCTCTTACACAGTTACAGCCAAATGCAGGATAAGACACATCAGCCAAAATAGGACTGAATATCAGCAAGAAGAAAACCAAGTTCAAAATTACAACATATAAATAGTACAAGGTGACACTCTTGAAGAACTGGACCCCTAGGAAGCATTGCGGATATACAATTTGGTACAGAGATGTCACTGCTAGACTGGGGCAGACAAAGACAACTTTTATTTCACTGAATAATATTAGTTCTTCCGGAAAGATACAAACAGCAATGAAATTTAGAAGCTCAACATCAAAGTACCGTATATACTTGCGTATAAGTCGGGTCTTGAAACCCGAAAAATCAATCATAAAAGCAGACCCTGACATTTACGCCTATTCAAAAATGCGACACTTACATTTTTTTTTTTTATCATCTTGCCTTCTCCAATCTCGCACCAGTTTCTCGGACGCATCAAATTTTGTTGCAGCAGTATAATTATCAATTTCTTTTGCCACTTCAACGACTTTTAATTTAAAACCAGCTTCATATTTTCTTCTGATCGAATGCACCATCGTAGATGAGGGATGTTCTTATGATAAAGTGTATAAGGGTGTGAGATACAAAAAACACAAAACAGTGCAAACGTCTCTTCGGAATAGTTCAGGTATTACCATGTGGTCACGTAGGCACAATACATAGAAAAAAAGGCAGTGTGCTCCGTAGTTACTCTCTCAGGTCGGCGTTAGAATATCATAATCTCTTGGACCAATAGTGGCAGTTTTCCAAATTCAACTTATACAACCGACATTATAAAATACCAGAAATTATACGGTAAAATCATGTATGGGGGAGAACTTAAATGCGAGTATATATGGTAGTTCTGTTTTATGGTCCAGAAACATGAAGAATGACCAGATGGATGGAATTGAGGATATACACTTTTATCAACAATTTCCAGCAAAGGATGTTCAAAATACAGTTGCCTGACAAATTAAGAAATGAGGACTTGTGGTAGAATGCAGGACTAGAGCCAGTGACTAAGGGATTTTGGAGGAGAATTGGAGTTGGATTGGAGATATCCTCAGGAAACATGCTTCAAACACCACCTGACTTGGAATACTCAGGGAAAAAGGAAGAGAAACAGACCAAGAATCACTTGGAAGTGAGACACAGAGGCAGAATGAAAAAAGTATAACACCAGCTAAAAAGAAATGGAAAAGATAACCCAGAGCTGAGTGTCACTATGATAGTGTATGATAGCCTACATCGCATAAGTAATCCTGAGCCATTTCCTCCTTTACTTATTTTTCAATCTTGAATCTCTTAAAACATTGGCTATATGGTAAATGTATTATAATATTATCAGAAAAGGAAAATGTTCAAAATATAACTAGCCATATTTTTCACACTTACAGTTAAGATAACTTTGGCTGGTGACTTTCTATAGTAAATATAATTTATAGCTGCTATAACTATTGTGCTGTTCTTTATTTTGTCTTAACAACTGGAGCATAAAGAGTGACTTGTTTAGGTTCTCACAGTGAGCCACAAATGGGGAATGAGCCAGCAACCATAAGTTATAAAAGTGAACGCCTTGTCTAACAAGCCACCCCTGCCTGGACGGAGTTTAATTTAGTATATTTTTCCTGATCCGTCATGTGCCACAAATCAATCCTCAACATTTTGAATTGTGATTAATGTAATGTTTTTTTTACCTTTTTGCATTTGCTTAAATGCACTAGGCATTGAGAAACTGTTCAGGAATGGAGCACATCATCCTGGCATCACTCCATGCATTGAATAATACCAGGGACATCAAAGTCTGTCAGAACAATTTGTTTTAAACACATGGGGTTGGGTTATAAGAATCAAAAGAACAAAGTAAAAGAAGACATTACTACCTGAAGGGGTTTTACTTTGCAGGCATGGATTGCTTTATGCTTGGATTGTTGGATCCTCCACTTCCCTACATTTCTTTAGGACCACCAGAGCACTCTGTCCCAACTTCCCTCTCTCTCACCTGCTCATGCCTATCAATGAGCCTCATCCCTAATTCCATACACTATTATTTACTTATTTGGCTGATGCCTTTGTCACTTGAGATACAATTGATTGCATTTCTGTTGTTTTTTTTTTTCCAAATGTAGGAGAGTTACGTCAAGTGACTTGCTCGTGGTCACACAATAGCAGGATTTGAACCCACAACCTCAGGGTTTGAGGTCAAAAGCCTCAACCATTAAACCACATTGCCTGCATTAAGCACAGTCTGACATGGTTATCTGTTTTGTGTGTCTTCTTTCTGTTTTATATGAAAATTCCACCTTATTGATAATTTTTATCATGCTTAAATATTTTAATACCTTATTTCAATACAACTTTGTGTTTCTAGAGGATACTATATTGTTTGAGCAACTGGCTCCTATTGCTATCCTGTGACGTGAAGTGACATGGTGTGTGACTGTTATGGTTTGACCAGAGCTCTGTCTGTTACTTCAATTTCTTTTTTTGTGTATATATATATATATATTATTTTGTTTTGTAGTTTTCCATGTATGTTCAGCTTCATCTTTCTGGACATGTGTTATGATATGGTTTAGTTTTGAATTTATTTCTTGTTGCCTGGGTTTTGTTTTAATTTCTCCTTGTAGTCTTTATGGGTCAATGGATCCATGCTTGCATTTATGTTTAGTTTTGATTTGGTGTTATGGTAGTTAAAAATATGTTTGACTCTTGTGATACAATTTTGTTTTTCTAGTTATGGTGCTATTTTCATTTGATGTTGCCTAAAAATTGGTATTCAATGACGGCTGAAAGTGTGCCATGACAGTATAAAGGACAGCATTGTGCACTTCCTGGTTACCTGAGATTAATCAGATAAAAGCAACAGACATTTGCCGATGTGAATATTGGTTAGACCAGTGTTTCCCAAACTCGGTCCTGGGGACCCCTGTGGCTGCAGGTTTTTGATCCAACCAGCTTCTTTTTTTAATTGAACTCCTGGGCTAATTAGTGAACTGATATTTCCCAAGTTCTGTGTTTAGGGAACTAATATAGAAATTAGAAAACTAAGTTTGCGAAAAAAAAATATTAAAATGTACCAAGTAGTTATATAGGAATGTTTTTTGTTTTCTTTTTAGCAGTATTTTCATCTTGATTTTCATTCTACTTTTCTAGGTGTTCTAATTGTTTAATTAATCCATTATTTACTAATTAGTGGGTCTGACTCTAAAGTAGTTGTAGCCTTTGATTATTCAGTGTTGTTTGCCAGCGTGTCTGATCTGCTCGTTTTAAATTGTCATTATTAAGATACAACGAATGGGGAAAAACTGCACAGAGAAAGGGCAAAGTATAATGAAATCAACAAAAGAGAGTTAAGCATTTAAATCTATAGCAAAAGCACAAATATTTATAAATGTCTTATAAATGTAAAAATCATGCTGCTGTGCTTTTCTCAATGTCGAATAAAAAAAAAAAATACCAGCTAATTAAATGAAATCAGTGTTATCAGGTGTTGTCACTGATTAAGAATCCGGTTGGAACAAAAACCTGCAGCCACAGGGGGTCCCCAGGACCGAGTTTGGGAAACACTGGGTTAGACGTTCCCAGTTTTAAATTGCTGTCTGATAGAACTGATTTTCAGTAATGATTTTTGGATTGTTTTATTGTCTACGTTTCATCATCTCATCCTTTAATTTTTAATCTGTCATTATTTACTATGGGCAGAACGTTGTATTCTTTCTTTCTGTTAACATTTTCTGGTTCTTTAAGCTTTGAGTAATTTTGAAGAATTCTAATATAGGCTGTTTCTTGTTGTACCATTTTTCATATACTCTGCAAATTGAACCAAAGGGGACAGACTCCCTAAGCCTATAGATGTGGAAACCAACCTCAGCTTTTTTAAAGGTTTTACACTCCTCTATTGAATGCTGAGGCATTAACAACTGCTCTTGTTATTTGTAATCCCTTGTTTTTCTAACTTCTCATTGTTTTTCATTCATCTAGCTTTGATTTTTTCCTCTGCTCTTTGTTTTTTACATTTTGGATTTGTTCTCTCTGGCAAGACTGATAGCCAAGAAGTAGTGGAAAGGGCTGGGAGACAGAGAGACACTGCATCAAAGTTTAAAGCAGCGTTTGTCAACCTTTACGTATTTGCGAGTTTTCATAGCAGTTTTAATCGCGTCCCCCTAACGTTTTTTTGAAAGGAGCCCACTAATACCAATTTGTTCTTTTTTAGTGAATGATATATCATAGATGCATATTTTACTATACCTACTTAACTTTTATCGACATTTATCTAACTCTATATTTATTTTTCTAGTATCAGAATGTAGTTTAAGTTAATTTGTTTTGGTTTCAATAGATGTATTTTTCATATTTTCGATTCTTGTTTTCTTATTTCACAACTTCGTGCCCCGCTTTTTGTTACTTCCTAGGGGGGTTCACCCCACAGTTTGAGAACCACTGGTTTAAAGAGAGGCTAGGGTCAGACGCCAAGAAGTCAAAATGATGAGGCAAATAAACCAGTTTGTAAACCAAAATCAAATTTAAAAATAATACACTAGAATGGCACAGTGGTAGCGCTGCTGCCTCGCAGTAAGGAGACCTGGGTTTGCTTCCAGGGACCTCCGTGTGTGGAGTTTGCATGTTCTCCCCATGTCTGTGTGGGTTTCCTCTGGGTGCTCTGGTTTTCTCCCACAGTCCAAAGACAAGCAGTCTAGGTGCATTGGCAATTCTAAATTGCCCCTGGTGTGTGTGTGTGTATGTGTGCGCGCGCCCTGCGGTGGGTTGGTGCCCTGCCCAGGGTTTGTTGTTGGCTGGGATTGGCTCCAGCAGACCCCCGTGACCCTGTAGTTAGGATATAGTGGGTTGGATAACGGATGGATGGATGATAAACACTAGAATGAGTTGCCAAATAATCAAAAGGAAACTCTTTCCGCTTCTTTTAAAGGTACTAAAAATCCCAGACAACAAGAAATATGTGATAACTGCGTTTTATAAAAATCGTGGTAGTGACAGCACAAGTCGTGACCTCCCTTTGTCACTTGGTTGCAATTAGCATAGCAAGCACAAGAAATGCAGTAATAGGAAAACAAAATGGTGGAGCACCAAGGAATATTTTAAACAAACTATAAATGATCCCAGATTACAAAAATAATTAAAATGAAAAAAATAAATGAAATAATAAATTAAAATAATTAAAATTGCAAAAATTAATTCCTGGTAGTCCAAAACCCCTAAAAAGATGAAAATAGCACAGCAATGCATGGAATACTCAAAATAAAAGATTAAACAATGTTTATATTCATTAAATGATTTTGGTCTTTGTTTTGTACTCTTTTGGTTTATCAGTTTTTGACTGCTTGTTGTTAACCTCATTTGATACTATTGCTTGTGATTTATTCTTTTAATGTGTTGCCAATACCCCTCTTAAATTATGACGGGACATTGTTTTGTTTTATGGGCTAGGGTTTTTTTTTCGTGGTTCCCTTCTTCCTTTTGAGATTTATAATTGTTGTCTCCTTTTTGATTGAGTAGTCACTTCAGTTATTAGTGTAAGGCATGCTGCAGTGGACGCTCCTGCTATGCAAGTGTTTTACTGTTTATACTTGCGCACGTACTTTACATAAATCTGGAGGAATCCACCAGGTGGCAGTGCGAGAGATTATCATGGTGAGAACAGGTTTGGCTTCACTGTGTTGTGAATTGCTTGGAACAGCCAATAAATTCTGATGACACCTTACCATAATATCTCTTTAAAGGATATTTAATGATTAAATCCATCAATCCAGGGATGTGTCCATTCCAGCTAGCATTGCGCACGAGGCAGAAACAATCCTTAGATGGGGCATCAGTTCATTGCAAGGTGAATAAAAGCACACACATACACAGGAATCATTTTAGTGTCACCAAATCTGCATATTTTTGGAAGAAAACCGGAGCACACTGAGGAAACCCACCAGAAAAACATGTAAACTCCAGGCAGGGAATACCAGCAACATGACTCCCTGTGAGACGGCAGCGCCACCGCTCTGCCACCTCGTCACCCCATGTGTGTAATTATTAACAGTATTCATTATTTAAATGAAATTAACGATTTATCTGTAAAATGTAACATATATACTTTAATGCATTTCATCATGAAAGTGATATCAAGTATAAATCTAAGGATTCTAAATTTGCAGAGAGTTGGAATATCATACATGTAATGTGTTCTGTGTGGTGATCTATTGCTGCTTGCTGTCAGGTCAGGAGGCAGTCCCAGAAGCTCGTCGCGATTAAAAACTGGGATGACGTTTACAACGGTCTTCTTTAATGATAAAGTAAACTACAAGGTTAGAGTGGTCATTTCGAGATTAAAGCCGAAATTTCCACTATAATCACAAAATACACCTTTTCACTGCATCCTTAATTTTTTCCTCTGTGGCTCAAATACAGCGCTGTAAATTATGTTGCTGTTGTGAAGTTGCAAAAAAGACGGCACAAAAGATGGTATGTGAGACTTTTAAAATGTATCGTGTCCTTACGATGGGGAATATTCAACGCTTAAATATAAAAGCTCCACGAATGCATATCGGCATGCGAATGTATGTCAGCATTTTGCTTCACCACATAGAACCATTCATCAAACATCGAAGCACGCACATTGACCCTGGTGGATCCTCAAAGCGGCCTTCATTCACATGTAGATGGTAAACAGAGACTCTGACGTCACATTTTAACTTTTAGCACACTGCGCCCACCGACTTTTTGCTGGTGCTGCAACTCGTCATGTTAAGTTCTGAGGACCTGCTCAGAGGACACATCAAATGAATGCTGGGAACGCATGATAGCCATGATACGGGTACATACGCGTTCTGAGCGTGAAGTATAAACGAGCCCTAACAGACCCTTGCTTCAAGTTTGACTACTATTTGCTTAATTCATTTATAAGAGATATTTGTTCATATTGCCCAGTACAAAAAATAACATCCAGCTCAATGTGACTGTAACAGTCATCTTAAAATTTTGACAAACTCCTATGTGACGCCAAGATGTGGTGCACTCTTAAAAATAAAGGTGCCGAAGTTTTTCATTGAAGTGATGTTAAAGGGGAACCACTTTTTTATTTCCATAAGAACCATCCATATTAAGGATCATGAAACAGACTTCATTGTTTTCAGATCTGTACCATCTTCTACAAACAGCCATGAACATAAGACAACAGATTTGTGAAATACCAATGTACTCATGATTTTAATAGGACTTTTGCTACATCCTATAATCCACAGGTTATGTTCAGGTTTTCTTGACTTGTCAGTATTCTGTTATACATTAAAGATGTTGTTTTAAACCCATATGATATGAACCTTATCTGAGCTCAAAGAACCAATTTCATATGCAAAGAATCTTTCCCAGAATGAAATGGTTTGTTGACCGCATTGGTTATGCTAGGAACCACACAACCCAAGAAAGTACTATTACAGAACCAATATTTTTAACCCAGTACTTCTATGTTGAAGACTTCCCTCGGAACTGATCACTGCCTTGTACCACCTTGGTGACTTCTGCACCCTTGCAGCCTGATAAAATAATTTGTGTAAATGATGAGGAAAAAATGTCATTGTGCATGTCAGACCTCAAGAACCTTGCTATGCTTGGACTCCATGTTAACTCAGCTCATGAAAGAAACACTGCAATGAATGTTAATAATTGTGGCCTGAGTCACTTTAAGAAAAATATGTTATTAGAAATGATTACGGTGTTTTATTTTTTCTTTGTTAATTATTTTTTAATAATTCGTACTGCTTTAAATGACACTATATTAAAATAAATGTGAAGAAACATCCTTTTCAGTTCATTTTTTACTCTACAATGGTCCTTCATTTAATACAAGCTAAATCATTAAAGGAAAATAATCTTCCTTTTTTAATTAGTAAACTGAATTTGTAGGTATTAAACTTTGTTAAACTAAATATTTTCTCACTTTTGCTATGAAGGTCTTGTGAATGGAGGCTGTCCTGCGATCAAACACGTTCCAAATGGACGCATGTTCTTTCGGTATGGGGGACTGTATGCAATCTTTACGTGCAATCATGGCTTTAAAGTTCATGGATATCACACCAGCAGTTGTGTTGCTGGTCGATGGACCAGGGCACCCCCTATTTGTGTAGGTAAGTAATTTTTCTTGTATACACACTGTATTTTCTGGCTAGAATTCTGGTTATTATAGTGACCTAATATAAAAAAGTCCAATGCACCTGTACAATGTGACTAGAGAAGCTGGGAAAAATTAATACACAGTTGCTGTTATAGGACAATTGGGAACCTGTCAAGCATCATAAAGCAGAACTTGTCAATTCACATAAAAGAGGAGTTTTAAATTGAGAAGAATCACGTTTCTCTCTGTGAGTGCAGTAGCGCCGCTCCACAATGGGAGCGAAATGAAGTCAAGTTGGAAGAACACTGCCCGTGTCTTTTTTTTTTTTTTAATCAAGAGGATCAGACGCCTCCACATTCTTCTGACAATGCAGACGTTAGAGCGCTAGGCTGCACCAAATCATAATTGAAGGATGTGGCCTGATGTTTGAAGTTCATGACAGTTGGCCTTCCTGGTTAGTTTTCCTAACTCACTGGAGACCATTGTTTGTGCTTTTTTAAGTCCCTTTAAGTTCAGCTGGATGTTGCCAAGTTCACCCCAGAAGCCACGTATTTGTGGGGCATTAATTCAATATAGTGAATTGTAGGTCTTTTTTTTTTACTGTTATTACTATTGTTAAAAATCTTAATCATTCTGTATGAGAGCCTCCCCACTGTTGACCTTAATAATAGTGGAACAAGCAATGTGACATCAACACACTGCACTAAAAATGAGAATGGCCCTTACACACCAGTGTCTGAATTTTGTAACACATAAACCAATCATAAAAGCAAGCAATAAAGTCACAAAAGGAAGAAAATCAAAAAGAAATACCGGGCTATTCAAAATGAAAGAGCAGATTTTTAAAATGTATAAGACAGAAACACATTCCACACATCACTGGATAGAGGAGAGTTCAAAGTTTAAAAGCCCACCTAAAAGAACCAGTGAATGCCACTGAACGCTGTTTCTAGTAAAATGGAGACAACACCACAAATCATTTTGCATGCTTCAATTTGCGAAGTGTGAGTCAATTGTTCAAGTGCAATGTGAATTCTGCTGATGGTTCAACAAACAGCCGCCTCGTCATATGCAAATTTACAAGTGGCATAAATAATTTGTAGAAGAAAGCTATATATGCAAACGTAGAAGCATTGGTCTTCCACACACGTCAGATGAAAAAAATCGAGCGTATCTGAGATGTGCTCAAACGGAGCCCTAGGAAATCCACATCAATTACTAAGCATTGAACATGGAATTCCTCAAACAACGGTATGGCGTGTTCTTAGATAGCATCTGCATATGAAGCCTTACAAGTTGCAATTAGTGCAGGCATTGCATCCTGATGACCATGATTGCACTGCAATTCGGGAGGATATGGAAGAGGACAATTTTCCCAAACGACAATTTTTTTCCGATGAATCAACTTTCCATCACTCTAGTAAGGTTAATCACCACAAAATTAGAATTGGGGGTATGAAAATCCTTGCATAGTTGTCAAATATGGAGAGTACATTAAAGAAAGAGTGTTTATTGCACCTATGCCTGCTAATCTTCAAGATGTGAATTCCCCTTGAGATTAATAAAGTATCTATCTATCTATCTATCTATCTATCTATCTATCTATCTATCTATCTATCTATCTATCTATCTATCTATCTATCTATCTATCTATCTATCTATCTATCTATCTATCTATCTATCTATCTATCAAATTGAAGAAGCTGTAAATTCAGTAACCAGGGACCAGTTGACTTGTGTGTGGCAAGACACACGTTTTGATGTATGTCGTGCTACACATGGTGCTCATGGTGAGTTTATGCAACCTCAAGGACCATACGACCAAACTTTGAACTTTCCTCTACCCAGTGATGTGCGGAATGTGTTTCCGTCTTAGGCCTTGTTCACACGGGCGTTAAGTTTTTGGATAAACGAACTTGCTCTGAACGTCCTAGACGTTTATGTTGCATTTTGTGGTGGCGATCGATTGACTTCTACACCGGAGTTCGTTTGTCTCTGTCTAACGCCAGCCTGCAGCCCAAATTGTAGTTTGTGTGTTAACCTGTGGAGGCAGTGTCGGGAACTGGATATGAAAGCCCTTGTCGTTTTATTTGAGGTGCCTCCTTTCAATATGGGCCATTTTGCTATGTTAGATATTAATCTTCTTGTTTTAAAAATACTCGTAATACGGCGACGTAGGGAGAGAAAAATCGCCGCTACTGGGTTCATCCTCTGACTGCACGTCGGGTTAAAGCAGTGCTTCTCAATTATTTTCTGTCATGCCCCCCCTAGGAAGAAGAAAACATCTCGCACCCCCCACACGACTATAAATAGTATCATTTGTCTATAAAATTGTTATAAGTACACCTCTGCATAACACTGTATCCTTATTAACGTATAAGAGAATAAAAAAGAAAGAAATATGGACCAATTTACAACAAAGAATAACTTTATTAAATGTAACAGAAAAGATTTAAAGTGCATTCTAAATTAAAAAAAAAATTAAAAGAAAAATAAAAAAGCATGTTCCCGAGGTTAAACGCGCCCCCCTTGACGGAGCAGCCCCACTATTTGAGAAACACTGGGTTAAAGGAAGTTTTTGTGCTTTATGAAGAAATCGAAAATTTCGCGCAAGTTTTTAATTACTGTCGGATGTCCGTTTCCACTTTTGATTGTCTGCTGCAGCTGGTGCAATGCCACATTGCACGCCGATCAACCAATATGCGACTTGGTGTTAGCCCTGAAGAGAGACTACTTGTCACTTTGAGGTAAGGAAACAGTAGTCGAGTGTGCGCTTACACCGGTGTTATGCACTGAAATGCCTCCCCGCCTCCGAGCGTAAAATAAGCGCGCAGAAAACGAACTAGAAGCGGTTTCCTTGCGTTCATTGGGTTTTGAACGCCAAGAAAAGCTGCATGCAACGTTTTTTTGATGCCGTATAAACGCGTAGCCGGACAAACGCACGTCACCAAAGCCCGTGTGAACACTCTCATTGATTCCTACGTAGAAAACACTCGGCGCTTGATCCGCACTCACCGGACGCTACGAACGCAAAAAAAATGCTCGATTTTAACGCCCGTGTGAACAAGGCCTTATACAGTTTGTTTGAAATATATTTTTGAAATCTGCTCTTTCATTGAATGAATAGCCCTGTATAATGTTTACTTCAGCTTCAACTTAGTTGTGGATTTCAGTCTTGACTCTTGGTTGTGCCTGGTAGGTAATAGCGGTTATTGATTCCATGTTAAAGACTCTCTGTTTTTGTCCTGCCCTTTAGTGCTGGTGTTTATTTCTCTTCCTCTCGGCCTGTCTTGGGCTGTTTATTTTGAAAGTGACTAAGACTGCAATTGTTTTATTTCTTAAATGGACACCAGTGTGTCCATTTAAAAGACTGCAGTTAGACGGTTGCACTTTGCAGTTCTACATACAACCCTTGCTCCTTGCTTCTGTAATGCTCAAAAGAGCTGATTAGAGGAATAATAAGAAAGGGGATGTTCTTACAGAAAATTCAAAAGAAAAGTCAGATATGCCCAGCTTGTTTCAGTATAACAGCTGTGACAGATAGGGTGCGCTGTTGTCCCCTTGAACCCTCAGACCGGACGCCAGACACCAGATAAAAGGCTTTATTATAGTAATAATGTGCAGAAAGCACCCTCCACTCGGCAATACTCATAAACAATACAATAATCACAATAATCAATAAACCTCCACACCTCCCAGCACCTCAGTGACCCTTCCTCCCAACTCGGCTCACTGCTGGGATCCCTCACAGTCCTTTTATACTACTTGACCCGGAAGTGCTTCTGATCCCCCAGTCCATGTGATTCCCTCGCACTTCCGGGTGAGGTGAAAACTCCTCTTTTTCTTCAGCCCAGAAGTACTTTATTTCTTCCGTCCTCGTGACTGGGAAGTACTTCCGGGCTATACGGAGAATATAAGTCCTTGAGCCTCCCTGCAGCGTCCTCTGGTGGCCCTCACGGTATCCACCAGGGCTGTGAAGGAAAACTCCAAGGTCCATGATGCCCTGAAGGAATCTCTACGTTGCAGGGAGGGCTCCATCTGGCGACTTGGGGGTATTGGCCGGGATAAGATTGGCCATAGTCCACACAGCAAAAAAATAAACCAAATTAGAAACAAACAGGGTAGAATTATTTAAACACTGACTGATGCTGTATTATCAGAAAACTGTAGATTTGAACAGCCCAACAATAAAACAATATATAATATCTGTTTGGTACAAATTAATTAATTTTCTTACAAGTTAGACATTAATTAAAATTTTGTGAAACCTTTCCTTTATCATCTTCCACATTTTGTGTTGTTGTTGAAAAGGTACGTTTACAGTAATATTTGACATCCACCTGTCATGACTCAATTCTTTGTTGCTTATTTGCAGTGTTCATGTGTGTTTTGCAATATCCTGCACTCCAGTTTGGGTCCTCAAACACCACCATTTTGATTTCTGTTGTTTGGTCCACTTCCCATGTTTCTAGCTCCATGGCCTTTGAGGTCATGACCTGTGATTCTTTATATTAAACTTGCTCCAAATTTTCTCTAAGTTCTTTTGGAGGGTCTTTGTTGATTCCATAACACTTCATAATATTTAATATTCCTCATAACACTGCACTAAAGTGAGAAAACGAAATCTTGCCAAAGAAACTACCTGTCTAGCCCATCTTTTCTGGCTCAGATTAATTTTTCACTGGCCACACGTTTTGGAAGTCCACCAAATGAACATCATTTTGAACAAATATCTTTGCATGCCTATCAGACAGCCTTGGTGTCACAATCACTCCTAACCCATTAACTGCTTTGTTTGATGTACTCAGTTGGGCTTAAGGTGGAGAAGGACAAACAAATTGTTACAGCCTTTACCTCACTACTAGCACGTAGACTTTTCTTGCTCAATTGGAAGAATCCGAACCCAACACCTTTAAGTCAGTGGATAACTGAAGTCCTATATATGGAAGCGTATTAGGCCACGGAGAAGAAAAAAAAATACGGACACAGTGAAGAAACTTCACTTTAATCTCGACGCTCCTGCAGTAAAGAAAGCACATTGAATTCTGTGTTCGTGTCTCCGACCACCAGCTCACGAACCCAACATTTACAAAATATTTCAGTTAAACCTGCGCTATACCCCTTCATACATCCAGCTTTTTGGAGCCTCGTTACACCTGCCATAAAGGTTTTCTGTACTGAACGTACACTGCAAGGGAACAGCACTACAGCCACGCAACCGAAACCCCCCTTCCCCCCGACATTCATCATGAAAATGATATCAAGCATTCTAAATGTTCAGAGAGCAGGAATATCATAAAGTGAATGTATTCTGTGTGGTGATCACTGCCTGCGCCTCCTCTCAGTGCAAGAGGAAGTCAGTTTCAGAAGTGCGTAGTGATTAACAACTGGATTGGGGAAAACTTAAAACAAAGTATTTAATGTGCTATATTCATTATGAAGGGGTTTGAGAAAATCTAGTAACTTAAACATTGATTTTAAAATGCAGTTTACGACATAGCAAAGTAAAACTAGAGACAGAAAAAACAAGGGTTTAAAGTGGAAATGTTAAATTTAATCTTAATAAAAATGGTGAGAATAAAGTGGAAATGTTAACTTTAATCTTAACATAAACGGTGAAAATAAGGTGGAAAATGTCAAGTTTATTCTTGATATGCACTTTTTTTCTTCACTGTGTCCGTATTTTTTTTTCTTCACCGTGGTCCTAATACGTTTCCGTACCTACACTATCCGAAATTGCAAAAAATCAAATTCTCACTTAGAGAAACTGTTCAAAACATTTTCAAAATATGTCAGGATCTAATTAATAACATTCTAGAATAAGGTTATATATCAGTGAAAAGGATATTTGCACTGGCTTTTGGCTATCCTCTCTTTTTCTTTTGGATGGGGGATTGAATTTCAGTTTGTTAAATTTGACTTGATTGTATGGAATGTTATTTTCTTTAAATAAAATCAACAAAAATATGCCAAAAAGCCTAATTTTTCCAGCCACAGCCCAATCCAATTAAGGAAAAAGGCACAAGAGATCTGCCACATTTAGGCACAGTTACCTTTTGAAAGATTACCCCTGAAGCAGCATACTATTGGAAAAAATTATATGTAACCAAATATCATAACTTAATGTCTGTTTGTTGTTAAGATTTGGCTGTTAATTAATTCTCCATAACAATGACTATGCATGTTTTTGATTTTGCAGCTGCTGGTTGCACAGACATCGGAAGCATCCTTCATGGAAGCCGGACTTTGAATCACGACAGCTCGCTGATCTTCTTTGCATGTGATAAAGGTTATCGACTCTCAGGACCCTCACTTCTTTACTGCAATGGCCCAACATGGAATGGCTCTAAGCCAGTATGCAAAGGTGAGAGTGACTTATCACAGATGAAAACAATAATTGGAACCCACGCAGTATCCATATAGCAAAACAGGAAGCACTTTGTCCTTTTGCAGAGATATCAGGAGCACCACATACCACTTTCCAGTGACCTCGTGACCCCTGTAAAAGGAATAGACTCGACACACTTAAAAAGGTTTGGGGCAGCCACCCATATATTATTCCTGGCTGCAAAAGATTCTTGTTGTATACAGAGATGTTCTCTATACTGAGTCCAAAACAGAACTGATGAGGGTTTGTCAAGATGGCGGTTTTAAGCGATATGACAGGAAGTGATGTAAGGGAACCGGAAGTGATGTTCTTCATTAGTCAGAGTAGGTGCCGGAAGTGATAATCTTCAAGGCGCCGAAACCGGGAGGGACATTCTTCTGGGTGCTGAAACCAGGAGTGACATCATCTTTTTAAATCAGACAGGTTTTCCCACGGCTGGTCAGTTGAGATAACAGTAGGATTAGTGCACCCCGCCACCCCCTGGCCTGCCGTGGAATTATCTTTGCTTGGTACATAAAACATCTTCCTAGTTGCACGTGTGTGACACCCCCTTCACAGGAAGTGTCAGACACACTGCGAAGGCTTTGGCCAAGAGGTCATTAAAGGCCTGTATCTTATGTTAAATCTTAACAAAAGTTTGTTTTGGCATTTACAACACTTACAAACCACATCAGTAATGTGGTTAATCTCTGTATAGTGTGTCATTTGATATGCTGGTAAATTTATTTGTCATATGAAGGATTTACAGGTCTTATTTATTGAATTATGCAATATCAAGAGAAATATGTCTCACTTAA
Organism: Polypterus senegalus; assembly: GCF_016835505.1. Taxonomy (NCBI): domain Eukaryota; kingdom Metazoa; phylum Chordata; class Cladistia; order Polypteriformes; family Polypteridae; genus Polypterus; species Polypterus senegalus. The sequence goes on along the minus strand of NC_053155.1, from coordinate 185,488,222 downwards.
GACACTTCAGTGAAGTTATTTTAGTAGTTTACATTGCATAGATGAATAACCACTTTACTGATGCTTTGTGTCATTAAAACCAAAGGAATCCTTTTTTAGGGTCTTATTACATAAACGTACATGAGCAATGGATGCATTTTTTGCCAAACTTAAACTAAAGTGTTACTGGTACTTTTTTATTGTGTCATAATTAAAAACACATCAAACAAATGATTGATTACTTTTCACTACAACACACAATTTTCATGTCAATTTAAAATTTTAAATCGCATTTGGAGTCATGTCCATAGATTGCACATCATATCTAAAAGCAAAATGTATAGCATTTCACTTAGTGGCTGCTCCAAGTACATCACATTTTGATTCAAGACCATTAACCAAACAAAAACGAAATGTAACCAAATGACCAATCAGCGTCCAAAGGTGAGGCAAGGGACATCAACAGTTGGGGTAAGAGGCATTCCAATCATGAGCATGTTCATCCAGAGCTAAAGATGGAGAATGTGAAGTTGATATGGTAGGGATCAGTGGTCTCACTGAATAGGTAGAAACTGACAATTTCATTCTCTTCTGTGTCGACCGGTTGCTAGTAATGGCAGGTGTAATGGAAGCAGTAACAGGAAAAGAATTTCAAACTGCTATATACATATGTCCTTAGAAAGCATTCAAAAGCAAATATTCCAAAGAGCTTCAGCCTATACTTATAAAGATCATCAACTGGGGTATCCATACCCCAACATTCCCCTGAACATGGTTTGAAAAACCTGCAGTTAGGGATAACCATACCAGTTAAATGAAGTATTGGTCAGGACTATTACAAGAAAAATGAAGGAATGTGACAAGGCCAACATAAGACATTATTTAGACAACTTACTGTAAGAGTAAACTTTTTCAGAAAGACGTAACAAACACTCACACACTGACATAATTTATGCTTATTGCCAGAACACAGAAATGTTTAGAAGTGGAGGTCCTTTTACCCTAACGATTTACTCCCCTTGTCTTACCTTTTGACACAGATTGGTTCAAGCGATTACATTTAGTTTTGGCGTGATTAATATGTAATCTTGAATCGAAATGTTATACACTTGGAACAGCTGCTAAACGAATTACAATAGCTTTGCTTTACATTATGACATGTGATCTGTGGATATGAATTAAAATGAAGTTTACTCTTGTATGGCATTTTAAATGGACACAAATTTTGTGCAGTAGGGAAAAGCAATCAAGCAATTGATGGATAAAGTTTTTAATTATTACACAATAAAGTCATGTTAAAATTCAATGCTGGATGGAATTTAATATTTTTAATATAATCTTCCATACTTTTTCCTTGTGTTCACAATATAGGTCAAATGTAAATTGGTGCTGTTTTGTGAATTTTTTTTCATATTTAATTTCTTAAAACAATAATATTATACATTCTTTTCATGTGTTTGCCACCCCTTGATGATTTAATGTAATGTGTTCTTTACTGCAGCCTGTCACTGCCACTGTATCAGTTGATGATGTTTCAGGCTTGGTCTATTTAAAAGGCAGTCTGCCAGCAATGAAATAAAATAATTAAAGCCACAAGCAATAAACTCTTTTTTTATGCAAAGACACTCTCATCAGTTACAGCCACCAAATTATCGTGTTTCCCCAAAAATAAGACCGGATCTTATATTAATTTTTACTCCAAAAGATGCACTAGGGCTTATTTTCAGGGGATGTCTTATACCATATTTATTCATGTACAACAACATACATTTATCCAAATACAGTTATGTCATCTTCTTCTGGAATATCATCATAACTCTCCACATTCAAACCTTGAATTCCAGTCTGAATTTCTTGCTACTCCTGCCGCTTTTAGGATCCTTTGGGATTGGTGTGCGTGCTTTGATGTTTGATGAATGGGTCGATGTGGTGAAGCAAAATGCGACATACAAATGCATTCGTGGTGCTTTTAGATTCATGCGTCGCATATTCCCGATCGTAATGACACAATACATTTTGAAAGTTTCACGTACTGTCTTCTGTGCCGTCTTTTTTTTTACCTTCACAGTAACATCAGAATGTATGGTGGCATTTTTAAGCCACAGAGAAAAAAATTAAGGACATAATGAAAATATCTGTTTTGTGATTAAAGTGTAAATTTCAGCTTTAACCTCAAAATGTCCACTTTAACCTTATAGTTTATATTATCATTAAAGCAGACCATTGTAGATGTCGTTTTAAAACCGACCCAGTTGTTAATCTGGGTCTCCCACCTGAGCTGACAGCAGCAATCACCACACAAAACACATTAAATGTATAATATTCCAACTCTCTACACATTTAGAATTTTTACATTTATACTTGGTATCACTTTCACGATGAAATGCATTAACGTTATATACTGTATGTTACATTTTACAGATACATTGTTAACTTTGTTTAAATAATAAATACTGTTAATAATTACACACATGGGGGTGACACGGTGGCAGAGCAGTAGCGCTGCTGTCTCGCAAGGGAGTCACGTCCCTTGTGTTCTCCACCTGGAGTTTGCCTGTTTTCCTGGTGGGTTTCCACAGTGTGCTCCGTTTTCCATCCAATGACACGAAGGTTTGGGGATTAGATGAAGCTACAATGACTGCAGTGTACGTGTGTGCTTGTGTTCACCTTGCGATGAGATGATGCCCCGTTCAGGGATTTTGTTCCTGTCTCGTACACAATGATAGCTGTAATGGGCGCATCCCCGAATTGATGGATGTAATCATTAAACATCTTTTTCAGAGATATTGTGGCAAGGTGTCCTCGGAATTTAATGGATGTTTCGGGAACACATGTCGCATCACATGAAGTATAAACCTGGCCTTAGGCGCCTTACTTTTCAGCTGACAATCTTGACTAGGGCTTATTTTTGGGGTAGGGCTTATATTTCAAAGCAGCCTGAAAATCATGTTAGGGCTTATTTCCAGAGTAGGTCTTATTTTCGGGGAAACATGGTAGACGCCTCTTTGTGTTCTAGCTAGTTACAGCAAGAAAACAAGAGAGCACACATATACTGTATATGCATACGACATGTGCTGGGATGTAAACCCAGGATTCAGAAGCTTCAGCAGAGCTTACGATTATGATAATGTGCAGCCCAAAAATTTAAGAATAGGTACAAAATTTTCCATGAGGAAAGGGAAATAGAGTCCAGTACAATCCATTACTCTCACTGTTTTTTGAGTTTTATGAATAGTGATGGTCAGGTTTTTACTTATTTTTTGATTACCATAATCCTAATTTTTGAATTTTTGTCTGTCCCCTTCTTCACGTATTGTACCTTTATCCAAACTTTGATTTTCCTTAGTGCTAGTCTTACTGCAGATTTGCTAATTAGTCATAGCCATTATTGAACATGTCATAGAATAAAAAATGTTATTAATTCAACATGGGAGACACTGTCATACAGGAAGCAACCTCTGAAAAGGATTTAGGGGTATATGTTTTCATCGACTAAACAATGTGTAGAAGCAATTAAAAGGCAAATGAAATGTTAGGTTACAAAAACTGTTGAATTTAAGTCAAGGCACATGATGCTCAAACTATATAATGCACTAGTTAAGAGCACATCTGGAATATTGTGTGCAGTTTTGGGCACCATGATACTAAAAAGACATAGCAGCACTTGAAGCTGTATAGAGGAGAACAATCAGGTGCCTCCCTGGATAAAGGAGATGTCCTACTCTAACAGACTCATAGAATTAGACCTGTTTAGTCTTGAGCAGAGGAGGCTGCATGGGGACCTAATCCTGGTATTTATATTCCTCAAAGGCATTGATAAAGTAGATCCATCAACATTTTTTCGGCTTAAGGGTGAATCACATACCATATACATCAGTGGAAACTAAGTGGAAGTGCATTTAAAACTGAATCCAGTCAGTACTTTACAGAAAGAATTGGGTGACTCTGGAACAAACTATCGAAACATATAGTTGAGGCAGAAGCCTTCACAACTTTTAAGAAGAATCAGGATGAGATACTGGGACAGCTTAGCTATCAGATAAACAAATGGGCTTGATAGACTGAATGATCTGCTCTTGTTTGACAAACTTAAAAAATAAAAAAATGATTTTTTTTTTTTTGCGAAGAGGAACCACGTGTTTCACTGCAAATTCAGTTTTACATTAATTATTTCACTCATCACTATTAAATTATTATTATACCACCAAAAACCAGCTACAGTTTCTTTATATATTATGGATAGGTGCCATTAACTGAAGTATTAACTGAAAAAGCGAATTCAGGTGCTGGATTAGTAGAATATATTAAATACTAAGTCAGACAGTCATTTACTTAGCCACTTAGTCCTGAACAGGGTCACAGGGAGTGCCAGAGTTGTTTGTTAAACTTCTTATGTTCTTAGGTAGAATACTACACTGATTGCGATAAAACAGCCGTCCATGTTGGTTCAGTTTTCAAGACATTTAAAAAACCTTAATAGAGTATAAATAAAGGAACAAAAATTTCTAACTCCATAAATACATTGTATAAGTCCATAAAATTAAAATTTCCATTACCCAACAAGCATTGTATTAAACCAAGCTAGGTTGATTGAGTAGACATAAAGTAGACATTCTTCAGTTCAGAGTATGTTTTCAATTTTGTGAATTTAGTTTTTTTTTTCCATTTCACACTTGGACTTCTGTTTAAATTTACATATTTATCTTTATGGACTAATGAATATTATTTCTGTTCTTAATAACTGAATTGTTTGTTTCAGAATCTGACATGACAATTTCTGAAAAATACAAGCATCTTCTAAGATCCAGATTTCACCCAGGCCTGAACACCCCATCTGGTTGGAAACAGTTCCTTCGATTTCCATTTGGGAATGTTGCTAACTCTGCCAATAAAGACATTTTCCTTAAGCAGGACTTAATTCCAGAGCCTATTTCAAAGAGAATCCAGCAAAAAGTGATCGTGAGTGACCCAGCTCCTGGTGGACAGCCTGTCCGTGATCGAGAGGAGAATCCATATCTAGATAAACCTCTTCAATCAAAGGACAACAAAAATGACAACCATCGCAAAATGCAAAGCAGACTCCTGCAGATCAGTCCACAATCCATCACTGAATTTTCTTCACCAACTAGAAAGCCTGACACCAATCTTTCAATGACAACAACATCAGATGTACTTATGGAAAGTAACATTCAGTCTTCAGAGACCAAAATGTCTTCATCACCTACACACACTCCAGTAATGTCCAGCATTGATTTATACCCTAAATCTTCACCCACTGATGTTTATTCCAGGCTAAGGTCATTCAACACAGCTGAATCCACACTCTCCTTCTTTAGTTCATTTTCTGAAAACAAAACATTGGTAACTAATCTCATGGAAGAACATCATCATTTATCAGACACCAGTAAATCAGGAGGCCCTACTGCATTAAACAGGGACCATATAATAGGGACCACTATTTCAGACCAGTTTCACACAGCAGGCTACACAAATAAAACAGAGACAAACAACTCTACACCCCATAACAACTTCTCTTCGGATGATGGAGAATTAACATTTCTAACTGCACCAAAAGATAACCAGACAAAGACTATTCATGGTTTGACATTCCATGATACAATAAATGCCTTACCAGGAAGTCTTCCAGGAGTTGCTGACAGTCCTGCTATTGTACAAAACAATTTTGTGGAAATTGAACTTCAGCAAGTACCTCTGTCTCCATCTAGAAGAAGGCCAGTGTGTCCGTATCCTCCGTTGCCAGCTCATGGCACATTCTACTTCCACACTATGGCAGATGCATCACCAGAGCAGTACAAATACTACATACAGTATTCATGTTATACCGGACACAAACTCACCGATGGTGATGTCTACAGCTTCTGTTTACCAAATGGGACCTGGAGTGGAGTTACACCTACATGCTTAGGTTTGTACCAGATCATATTAGAAGAAATGGCCTGAGAAACATTCAGAGCTTTAATCAGTGTACTATTTTATCTTTATATGAAATGTAAAGTCTGTTGCAATTCATAGCCCGTTAAATAACAGAAGTTGATAATGCATTTTATTCTTTAGCACAGCTGTCTATAGTCTGATCATTTCTGTGTGCAGGATATAAAGTGGATATTAAGAAAAACACAATTAAGCAGCAAGTTCTTTGATAGGGACCAAGTTTACATTATACAGATCACACACACTGAGGCCAACTGTTCAAAAACAGTACCAGGTTGGACAGAAATCTACTCAATCATACTTGATGAATTATCTCCTAAAGAAGTACTGCAAAGCATCTCAGGTCATGACATTTCTACTAGTATTGCAAACTGTAAAGGAAAATAAAAAGTATTCAAATTGAACCTAAATTTGTTAGTTTAGCCATAGGAATGGACAAAACAACAGAATTTTGTTTTGCATACAGTTTCAAGAAATTGCCAATAAAATTTTCCAACTTGTTTAGGGTATAAAGCAGGCAATCCCTAAGTGGTATTAAACAGCAAAAAATATGGAGAAAATGGTTGCAGATGTGATAAAATTACTAAAGTAATGATAAAAATGCTGTTGGTATCTAAATACTTTTTCACAATTTTTTTTTTTTTTTTTGCGAAGTGGAACCACATGTTTCACTGCAAATTCAGTTTTACATTAATCATTTCACTCATCACTATTAAATTATTAATACATCACCAAAAACCAGCTACAGTTTCTTTATATATTATGGATAGGTGCCATTTACTGAAGCATTAACTGAAAAAGTGAATTCAGGTGATGGATTAGTAGAATATATTAAATACTAAGTCAGTCAGTCATTTACTTAGCCACTTAGACCTGAACAGGGTCACAGGGAGTGCCAGAGCCTATCCTAGCTATCACAGGGTGCAAGGCAGGAACAAACTCTGGACAAGGCACAAGTCAATTGCAGGGTGAACACACACACACACACACTAAGCACATACTAGGGCCAATTTACCATCGCCAATCCACATACCCTGCATGTTTTTACACTGTGGGAGGAAACAAGCACCTAGAAGAAACCCACAAAGACACAGGGAGAACAAGCAAACTCCAATCAGGGAGCACCCAGGATGTGAATCCTGGTCTCCTTAATGTGAGGGTAGCAGTGCTACTACTGTGCCCTCATGCTGCCCTATATTAACTACTAATCTACTATTTGTTGTACTTTAGGGTCACAGACTTGTAAACCCTATTCTGGACTCATCAGGTGTATCCAAACATGGAAATGGATGCAAATGTGTAGTTTTTGTAGCGACACTAATCTTCACATTGTTGGGTAGTACAAATGAACTGGATTACCTGGAGAAAAACCATGCAGATGTAGGGCAAAAGTGTTAGCTCCAAGTAGACAGTGCCAAGTGGACCCAGAATCAACAAATGCTGCACTGCCGTGACAGCACATATAAGGGCAGCACAGTGTGTAGTTTGCATGTTCTCTCCGTGTTCATGAGGGTTTCCAGGTGTTCATTTTCCTCCCCCAGTCCAAAGACATGCACATTATGTGAATTGGCTTTACTGATTTGGCCATGGTGTGTGTGTGAGTGCGCATGTCTCTGTGTGTGTGTGTGTGTGCGTGTGTGCGTGTGTGTGCATTCACCCCTGCAGTGGACTGGCACACAGTAAGGGGATTGCTTCTGCCTTGTCTCCATTTATTGCTGGGATAGGCTCCAGCTGCAACAAATAAAATGGGTTTAGAAAACTGATGTTTTTCTGATTTGATTGTATGGATTGTTATTTGCTTTTAATTAAAATTAATGAAAACAGCAAAAAATAAAAAAATAGAAAACTGATGGATAGAATAATATAATACAACAGTGGTGACCAACCCTGGAGAGCTGCAGTGGCTGCAGGTTTTTGTTCCAAGCCAGTTGATTAATAAGAAACCAATCCTCACCAATAACACATCTTATCTCATTTCATGGCTTGCTAATCTTTTAACTCTACCATGTCAGTTCATTCTTAAATCATTGATTGTTTTTATTTTCTAATAACACATGTATCATCCAAGTGATTTGAAGACTCAAATGGATGAGTAATTTTCAGTTCTTCACTTTCTCTTCCGTTTCCTTCTGATTGCCTAATTGAACCAAATAGTGAATGAAGAATACACATGAGTGGAAATGGAGACAGGCATTATGGAGAACTGCTGGTTCCTTTGTCATTTGCTTCTTATTGCTAATAAGGGGCAGTTAAAACAATGAATAAGACTAAAATAAGCAATTAAGGGTTCAAAATCTTAACAAGCAAGACAACTAGCGAGCAATACGTTTTTCATCACCAATGAATGACTTCTTATGAAATAGTTTGGTTGGAACAAAAACCTGAAGCCACTTTGGCCCTCCAGGACTGACGCTGCTCAGCCCTGATTTAAAGGGTCTGATTCTTTAAAAGCAAATAAATTAAATAAAGTTAATTAGTAGCAAACACTAGTTACTATTTAAGAAAATGGTTGGAAAGAAAAGATGCTGTGGCTCTCCAGGATCAGAGTTAGAAACCCCATAATATAATATAATATAATATAATATAATATAATAGAATATAATAGAATAGAATAGAATAGAATAGAATAGAATCTGAGTTCTGGTCATCCAGCAGTATTACTCTGTTCAGCATTATTTGCAATGTTTTATCTATTGGAATTTATTTTATCATTCATTTAGTAATAAAATGCATTGAATTTTCCGTTCCAACAGATGGCACATCACAATCATTAAAAGTGTTGTTGAGAATACTGAATGCCATATAATTGAGGCAACTGACAAACTGACACCATAATTTATTAAGGAATAATTAAATAGAAGAAAAAATATTAATGTAGTAAAATGATAAAATAAATCATTTGTGTAAATAAAAAACTAAGTCCATTAGCAGATATAAGGCAACCTGGCTTAATCAGGACCCAATTGTGAGATCTCTGCAATGATTCCATTAGCTACCTTCTTCTCTTTGAGAGTCAGTGAGCTCCAACTGCATTAGTACTTAATCTATCAACCTTTTTTTCAATTTTTTTCAGTTTAAAATTTCCTTTATTGGATTATAATCTTGGTTGTGAGTACACATGATAAACACCTTGGAATGTGTGTGTTTAGAATAAGACCCTTGAATGAGCGTGTCACAAGTGATATTATTGGTATTGTGGTCAGCAGTCACACTGCACTTAGATTTAAAGGGCTAACCAATAGTCCATAATTTATCATGAACTAGACCAGCTAGCATTGTATAATATAATATAATATAATATAATATAATATAATATAATATAATATAATATAATATAATATAATATAGCATTCCCAAACCATTTTCCTCACAGGGCTCAGTCTCATGCAAGCACTGTTACTCATCCTTACACAAGGCCAATATAACATAACGTTCCTCAGGAACGTGAGTAAAGTGAGACAGACATGGATGCACAGTCTAGTAAAAGCTAGACTTGATGTTTTATTGTAGAAGGGTTAAGTTGTCAGGACTGGCAAGCTTTGTTCTATTGCTCTGATAATATACACACAGACATACTCAAAGCAAGTACATTTCTTGATAGGAAAACCATGCAGACACAGGAAGAACATTCAGGAGATTCCAACAAATGACACTGCATCTTTGAAATGGTATTTCTAAATAGTGATCCATCCATCCATTATACAACCCACTATATCCTAACACAGGGTCACGGGTGTCTGCTGGTGCCAATCCCAGCCAACACAGGGTGCAAGGCAGGAACAAATCCCAGGCAGGGTGCCAGCACACTGCAGGGCACACACACACACACACCTGCACACCAAGCACACACTAGGGACAATTTAGGATCGCCAGTGCACCTAATCTGCATGTCTTTGGACTGTGGGGGGAAACCCACGCAGACACAGGGAGAACATGCAAATTCCACGTAGGGAGGACCTGGGAAGTGAACCCAGGTCTCCTTACTGCGATGCAGCAGCGCTACCACTGTGCCACCTCTAACTACTGATTTACCATTAAAAATGTAATGTGACACGCATTTTCACAAGTCAGGTAGTCATCTAAAAAAGCCTTTTTAATTGCTAAATAGCAAACGTTAGCAAAACATCATTACAGTACTTCTTTCCTAAAGGGGGCATGCTATATTAAATCAAGTGCAAATTTAACTACTGACACACCATCAGTTTATCTCACAGTGGAGTCAGGAAAGGAGCTCTGATCAAGAACATTACTGTTGTTGTTGCCATCAATCAGTAAGACATATTGGCCAAGGAGAAAAACGTTTCTGATTGTCTTACAGAGGAACGTTAAAAAAAGAACCAAGTAATCCAAGTAAGCTGCCTGCCAAAAATATACATCATTGAGGAGACATTTATGCCCAGGAAAGCATTAGCGCATCCTGTGACTGACTCCAAAGCCACCCTTGAATGACTGCAATAAATCAAAGATGACAAGCAGAACATAAATGATTCGGCATAAAGCATCTTCTTGCTAGTGTGGTAAAGAGATTATTATAACCCGTGCAAGATCAGGAGAAGGCACAGTATTATTTTTGTAATTTTGTTTCTAGATATCTTTAGGTAGTTTTTTGCTTCATGCCAAAGTGTGGTACATAAGAATAGATGGGCCTGAACAGGTGCGCCTCTTTCTCCTTGACGGTGAAGCCTTTAGCTTCAAGTCCACCCTTTATGTCACTGCCTGATCCTCAAAATGTCTACAGCAACAGAATACCAGAAAAATGATCTTTTTAACATTAATCTCTGCAAGGCCAGCGTGACATTACACAATTATAGTAGCCATGAACAAAACTTTTGAAATGGTTCCAACTGCAGACCTCCACAGCTCCACAATTCAATTGGATTGTAGGATTTTGCCATTTGGTTTACTTAATTTGAGTCAGATAATCCTTCCCTAACCCTAATTCTAACCATAGTGTAACCAGGTGTTAACACAGATGTATAATATAAAGCAACAACCTCCTCAATAGACCACTTTCACACTTCCAGGTTCATAAACTCAAAAGCGTTCACTTGCTGGGATCTGGCATATTTCCGGTTATATTACAACAATGTCTGAAACCAAGTCGAAGGGTTTCTGAAGTGTTACTTTTTCATTAACTTCAACATAAAAACAACCATATTGCAACATTTTGTGTTAAACTAGGTAGCTCTTTTGTATGTAGTCTTAATTTTACCGAGCATGACTAACTTTAGTCTGTACATCATAAGCACCTCAAAATTGGTGCTGTCCCTTCCCGCTTTAAGTGCAACAGCATGAGAGATGGGAAACAAGGCCAGCTTTTTGTGCAGAGAGCTGTCTAGGAAATGATTTTTGGCATGATGTTTCTGATCTGCCACTCAAAATGAAAGAGACAGACATGGAAAAATCTGTGACAATTGATATGTTGACAAACCACGATTAGGCGCGTTCCCCTTCATCAGGTATGCTAACACATTTTAATACAATGATTATTAATGTAACAAATTTTATTTGTTTTATTAAACTCAACTGTACCACTTATGTCATAAACACAGAAACATAGGAGCTGAGCGGAGTTGCTTTGATGGGGAGATAAACAGTACTAAAACATTGAGTATAGAGATCTGCAAGCACAGTGAATAAATATCTGTAAAAACTGCATCTTACAACAACCTCCACATTCAACACGTTTGATACTAATCAAGTACAAAAAACACAAGAAAATGACCATGAAGATTGCTCCATTCATAAATTAGTATGGCATGTGATGTTAACTAGCAAAATAATGTGAGCACTTACCTTCACATTTAAAATATTTTCAGCCCTTTTCAAGACTTTTAGATGACATGGTGCACTCCAGTAATTGTGTAACATATGCCACGGTCAGTTTGGGAAGTTTTATGAGAAGGCATTTGAACAACAGTCACGATTGCTCCATCGTGTTTGCTAACCACCATCCAACAAGAAGTTGATTATCTCAGCAAGACACTGGCAAGAAGTCATTATAGATACCCATAAAAGTGGTCTGTGGAGTGGAGCTTTGGAGCCTACTGAAACTTTCACACGTACTTAGTGTAAGATTGTTGCCTATGTGCCTATGTGGCTGTAGTTGGGTCTCAAGCACACAAGGAGTTTCATTATTTCTTTTCCTTTTCTACATAGATAAATCAGAAACAAAACAGACGTTCTAGTTGCACTCAGAGCTGAATCAAACAATGTAAAGAGGCAGTCCCACACTGCTGCTTTGTGGTACGGCCAATGGATTCCCCAAGAGTGTGAGCACAATGATCTATATTTTATTTACTTCATTTTATTTACTTATTGCTAGTTTGTGGCCATTTGTTGTATTTGTTTTGTGGTTGAATTGCATCTGTTGTTGTTTGAGGCTTAGTGGCACAGTGATTACAATGCTGCCTCACAACTCAGATAACATATTTGGCCACAACAATTGGTGCAGCATAGTTGGCAGACTTTTCCCTATCCCTTAGGGACACTTAAAAGACCACTGCACCATAATAATCCACTCTAAACTAGTTTAGTCCCTCATTCTCTATTGACTTTAATACATTTCATGGAGCTTGGTGAACATTCCTTGGGATTACGCTGAACTCTGTGGGGTTTGCTCATCACAAGTCTCCAATTAGTTGTAGATCATATTTAAATATGTGTGATGGGTGCCTAGGTCACATTTATAGATAACCTAACCTAAACACAGTTAAAATATCTGACTATGTCACCCAGTTTTATTAAGATTCTGAGAACTCTTGTAATATAAAGATAATAATGAACAGGTTTCTTTAAATTGGGTAGTGTGTAAACACATCATGAAAGATACAGCAGCAATTTCAAGAGAATCAACATAACTTGTATTACCACAGACAATATAAAATACACTAAGATGATAAAAGTAGATTCTTCTTCTTCTTTCGGCTACTAGGGGTTGGATCATCTTTTTCCATATCTTCCTCTTCTCTGCATCTTGTTCTGTTACACCCATAACCTGCATGTCCTCTCTCACCACATCTACAAACCTCCTTTTAGGCCTTCCTCTTTTCCTCTTCCCTGGCAGCTCTATCCTTAGCATCCTCCTCCCAATATACTCAGCATCTCTCCTCTGCACATGTCCAAACCAACGTCTCGCCTCTCTGACTTTGTCTCCCAACCGTCTAAATTGAGCTGACCCTCTAATATACTTGTTTCTAATCCTATCCATCCTTGTCACACACAATGCAAATCTTAACATCTTTAACTCTGCTAACTTCAGTTCTGTCTCCTGCTTTCTTTCTGGTTAGTGCCACCGTCTCCAACCCATATAACATAGCTGATCTCATTACCGTCCTGTAGATCTTCCCTTTCACTCTTGCTGATAACCGTCTGTCACAAATTACTCCTGATTCTCTTCTCCACCCATTCCACCCTGCCTGCACTCTCTTTTTCTCCTCTCTTTCACAATTCCCATTACTTTGTATTGTTGATACCAAGTATTTAAACTCAACCACCTTCGCCAACTCTACTCCCTGCATCCTCACCACTTCACTGACCTCCGCTTCATTTACACATATGCATTCTGTCTTGTTCCTTCTGATCTTCATTCCTCTAAAATCAGTGTTTCTTCGTGCCAGTCCCAAGCCCAGATAAATGGGGAGGGTTACGTCAGGAAGGGCATCTGGTATAAAATTTTGCCAAATCAATATGCAGACAACAATAAAAGTAGATAAGAGTCTAAAATATCAGGAGCAAAAAACTTCTAAAAAGAGAGCACACAGTTCACATTCTACAAGTCTGTTAAACCCTATCAGTGGAGGATACAACCTTTGGTGGTGTGAAGTCAAAGTTGCACATGGTGTTACCACAACAATTAATCTTCTAACTGTCCCACTGAAACACTCTGTTCACCAAATGCTTGTATCCCAACAGAAGTCTTGCTTCTTGTTCCCCCAGCTTTGCTTGGTCCTCTCGTGAGTCTTCCCTCTTTTGCTGAGCCCAGCCTGGAGGTAGGCGTCCATGTGCCACTTACCCCCATCTGCCTGCAAGTCCCTGCGCTCAGTGCAAGTGATCTTGACAGCATTCTCAATGGACCATCTTTCTCTACACCATCCATTGCCCTAGAGTATATAACTGCTTCAGTCTCTGCCTGGATCATCACGATGATGGATTAAACAATGGTACATACAGTACCAACTTCCTTAGGTCATTGGTTAAAAAATGAGTATTGTTGTCAACTATCAAGAAGTACATACAGGTATACCATACAAACCAATGTACTCAGAACATGTTAATTTTCAAACCAGGTAAATACAAATATTATACAACGAAGGAGGCTATTGTGTTCTCACAATCTTGTATGTTGATGGAATACAAAGCAGTTTCATCTTCAAAGCAGGTGACTTTTTTATAAGACAGTTAATATATATTGTCCTGTAGACACACATCAATAATAACCTGTAACAGAATTATTCTGGAAATTTGTCTTTTAACTTATCACAACAGTCACAACAAAGGGTCGCTATTGCCCCCTCATCTATTTGCTTTTTACATTTATTATTTACACGTTTTCTGCCTAAAAGAAAAAGAAAACCACCCATTGCACAAAAAATGTTCCCCTCTGACATATGGACCTGTTAAAACAGATAAAATCCCAAATGAAATTTATTGTTTTAATGACACTAACAATAAAAATCCACATTAATAATTGTGTAATTTTGTTGAATTTGTACATTTTTAATTAATTAGTATTGTCCTATATCACATTTCTTATTGAAAATTTGTTATGCTACTTTTTGCAGAAAATAGCTGAAAGATCGTACCATGTATACAGTGAGATTCAATGGTTTTGCCACAATTTAAGTCATTAGATGTGCTACTGGCACAAATTTTGCTTGTGGTGAAATACAGTTGGTTTTGTGTATTTTTCGTAAAGGGGATTGTTCACAAATGGTTTTACTCACCATCTAAGAAAACTAACCCCTCAAGGAATTTGTTTTGTCAGGTTTTCTTTCATCGTTTCATCTGTTCAGAACTTCAATTTCTGTTTTGTTTCCTTTGCATTTGGTTGATGTAGTGATTTAGAATGTACCATCCTGGCCATTCAGGTAGAAGCACAACAATTTTATTTTTAACTAATCAGGACAATTCTGTGTCCACCATCAAATAGTTGTTGTTCATTAGGTTAACTGGCAACTCAACTTGATATGAGTGACTTTCTGTGTTTGGGAGAAGTGAAGCTTGCAGCCCGTTGCTCCACCACTCAGTAAGAAAGTACTCACCACACACACAGTTTAAACCTATTTAAAAGTTTGCAGTCAGACAGTCACAATTATGCCATGTACCATGTTATTTATTAGCTAAATCTCCATAGCTACGTTCAATAAATGAAAGTCCTATGAAAGACACTTACCCCCTTGAACATGAGGCCTGGACCAAACACATTTTCCATTCTTGATCAGCCCTTTCAGTATTGTTCTGTGGAGGTTACATAAATGTTTGAACAAAAATATATACTGCAAATGTGTCTTTAAAAAGAAAGAAAGAAACTAAGATATGCTCCTACCGAACACGAAACTATTGTATCATTTGCACAACCTTTAAAGATACATGAGATTCACTGAATCTTTAGTCATAAATATGCAAAAATAATGAAAACTTAGGAATGACAGAAAAGTCTAGAGCTGCTCCTGCAAAATTCATCATATCTACCTGGCCAAAAGGAACTCCCTCATTCACTACATTTAAAAAAATGCTGTGTTAGGGCAGAAGTTCACGCCAGCTCATGCAGAGGAAGTTTTGGAAGTGGGGGTTCATTTTTCCACTTGCTTCGTGGAAATACGAGTCTTGGTTTCCTGATTAGTGGTTTCCAAGGATACAGTAGGCACAAACACAATCGGTTTGTGCATTTACAGCTGGTCAAAAATGGTGCTTTTATATGGAAATTCACAAAATAGTCAGAAGAAACCAGTCAAAATGAGTGCATGGTAAGTTGATTGGCATGAGGCTTTTCTGTAGCAGTAGCACACTGGCAATAATCTTAGTCCAGCTGGAATCAGTATAATCCACTGTGTGTCAGTGGGGGTATGCAACTTGTACTTGCTTCAGTGCATTTAAACACAAAAATGAAAGAAAAAATCATATTTAATGTGGAGCAGTTATATTATAGTGTGCAAAACTGGAACATTTCCTTATGTAGATTCTTTGTGAAACTGCTTCACAAAGTCACGGTATGACGGATGTCCAGACTGTAGTATACAAAGTGATGGCTTTGATCCTGATGACAAATAAGCTTGGTCTTTTTAAACAGAAGGCAAAGAGTGGCAGAACGTGTAAAGAAGTCAGAAACAAGTAGAGAAATGAAAATGAAGAATATCCTGAGCGCAAACTACATTGAGCTTTAAGGTGCTGTTCCATGCTAGATCTGCTTGAAATTGGAAACACAGTCTGTTCCAACTCTGCCTTAAGACAGACAGAGGGTTTTATGTAATCCACAGAGGTTGGGACACCTCTGCAAATTGTTTTCTTCAACTTTGCAAAGTGTCTTTTACTTTAATTTAGTTATTCCCTGAAGAAGGCCCATTTGAAAAATTCTGTATTCCAGCTGATTAAATCTGAAGAAAAATTGGAAAAAACTCAGGTGCTATAAAACTTTTTACTGGTAGTATACTGTATATATATATATATATATATATATTGTGGACTAAGCCCCGGACACAGACAGAAAGACATGGCAAATTCACCACCACACGTTTATTTACAATACTAATATTTACAACACTTAAGAGTGCACACAACCCACTTTCCCCAAAATCCAGGCCCTTCTCACACTGCCTTTTCTCCTTCAGACCGCATCCACTCTCCTTTCACCTGCTTTGTCCACTCCTCACCCGACTCCAGCCCTGAATGAAGGGAGGCGGCCCCTTTTATAGTCACCCGGATGTGCTCCAGGTGGGTTCCAGCAATCTTCCACGGACATCCCCCCAAGTCCGGCTGCATCCCCCGAAGTACTCCGGGTGTCCCTGCTCCTCTTCCTCCCAGCACGTCCGCCACACCAAGCCCTCCTCCGGTCCTTCTGGGCGTCCCGGCTGGGTAGCACCCCAGCTGCACGCCACAATATATATAAATATTGTGACGTATGAGTCCCTGTCTTGCACCCCAAAACACGAGGCTGAGTCTCAGTGCTTTAGCAAAACCAACTTTAATCAGCTTGAAACAGGAACAGTACGGTTATTTATTGTAGTGGGATCTAACACTCTCCTATACACAGCCACAGCAATCAGGCAGGGTCGTGGCCAGGTTAATGGCCAAATAATACCGTTCCCTGCAGTTATAGTGTTCCCTGCATTACCCATAAACGACAGGTGCTCATAGCGTGTTCGAGATCTTTTCGGATTTGTTTTCGCAGTGAGCTGCCACAGCGCTGGAAGCCCACGGTTGCCCCAGCAACCTATATGCTATTTCCCATAGGCCCAGCGATCACGCTTTGAGACGCTCTTCGGTGTGTCATCCCGTTGGGGGAGTCCCAAAAGAGTT
The DNA here is from genome assembly GCF_016835505.1 of Polypterus senegalus. Lineage (NCBI taxonomy): Eukaryota > Metazoa > Chordata > Cladistia > Polypteriformes > Polypteridae > Polypterus > Polypterus senegalus. The sequence continues at coordinate 185,470,774 of NC_053155.1, read as the reverse complement.
TAGAAACCTTACAGTATATATATATATATATATATATATATATATATATATATATATATATATATATATATACATATATATATATATATGTTATAGTGCATCTGTCAAACAATACAAAGAGGACATGACACGAGTTTTACCCTAATTGGGGCTCATCAGGCACCTTTGCTTCCCCTTTCAGGGTATCGAACCCTGGACGTCAGCATCTAAGGCAAAGCCTCAGATGTTGCACCATAGCAGCTGATTCACTTATTGACAGGGTGTAGATTGGAGTAATATATACATAGGTCAGAATCACAATCTGGTGGATGTTTGCTGACTAGCCAGCCAACCACAAGAGTTACCTGGTAGGTGACCACCCAAATAATCAGACCAAAATATATATATATTGCGGCATGCAGGGGGCACTTAGTTTCCAATACCAGACACAGACACAAGTTCTTTAACACAAAAAGCTTTTATTTTGCTGTGGGTAACATTTCCCAGATTTCCAACCCAGTAAGCACAGTACAAATAACATACAGTATTTTCTTTTCTTCTTCATTTCTTTCTGTCTCTGTCTCAGTCTCTCTCTCTGTCCTTCCGCCTCCACTCCCCCTCCAGCAAGCTTTGTCCACCACCTCCTGACTCTGGCTCCTGGAACAGAATCCTAGACTCAGGAGTACTTCCAGTGGCCTGTTAGCATGGTCCTGAAGCACTTCTGGATGAGGTGGAAGCCCAACAAGATAGGGCTCTGCAATCCCTGCAACACGCACTGTCAGCATCCACTGTCAGCATCCGCTCAACAGGGCTGTGCTGAACTCCCATGAAGCCCTGTGAGAATCCAGGGCACAGCAGCAACCCAGCGGGGCTGCCATCTAGTGCTCTTTGGGAGATAATGCTCTGTGTATGTCCCTCCACTATGGAAGTGTCCCAGCCGGGTAAGGACCCTGACCATCCACCACTATATATACAGGTAAAATTCCATTACAACGAATATCTTTATAACGAAATTCTCATCACAACGAAGTATTTTTATGGTCCCAACAGTTTCCACACATGACACAAATCTATAAAAATCTCATTACTATGAAGTACATTCAGCAGGTACTTTCATTACAACAAAGTTCCCAAAAGACCTTGAAATGCAGGAATGAATCATCCACAGAGCAGTTAGTTCTGTGGGTCGCAGCTCAGTTGTGCACAACGTTCCCCAAACAGAAACATTGCAAAAAAAAATTTCTTTCTTCGAACTTTCCTCGTACTGTTTTTTTGCTGTTTTTTGGTGGTTTTCAGTGATACCTTTTGCTTATTGCTCGTCAATATTTGAAAATCAACCATTGGAACTGAACTCATTGTCACCCTCCTATAGAAATGGCAGACATGAAAAAACGATAATAGTTCATGTTAGAAAAAAAAACTTTATATTTTTGCCGCTCTCTATTGCTGCAAAAAGAAAAAAGACTTGCCAGTGAATTGGGAATTTAGCCATCAACACTGTCAACTTTCTTGAAAGACTGAGCAAAAAAAGGAGAAAAATCTCGGGTTGCAAATATAAGCAAACTGCAGTATTTGAAGACGTCGACAAAGCAGTTTCTATGTGGTTCAGTGATGCTCGTTCAAGAAACATTTCTATTAATGTGGCACTCATTCAAGAGAATGTGAGGTTTCTAAACTCTCTTGGGACCTTCGCGGCTGTGGAATCTGTTGCCGGGGCAACAGCATGTTCACAGGTCTGCTGTGGCTCTTCACCGAAGTAAACAGAAAAAATCTCGATGGGTGATGCAAGGAACATTGTAAATGCAGGGAACAGGATTACTTGTCCACTAACCTGGCCACGACCCTACCTGACTGCTTTGTCTGTGTATATGAAAATTTATGACATTTTTTTAATGAAATGCAGTCTTCTATATTACAGTATTGATTTCCCATAAGGTTTTCTAATTTTCAAAGGCAATGATAAAGCAGATCCAGCAGAATTTGGATATTAAACAGCATTTAGGGTTTATTTCTAGTTTCAGTACATTCCTGCCTTACACCCGATGCTGCAGAGATAGGCTCTGTTCCCTCTAAACGTGAATTAGATTAATTCTGGTAGTTCAGATAATTTTATGCAGGTGTCCCTCTTTCTCTTATTATCTACTTCCTTAGGAATAGTCTTTTAAAATATAACCATTGCGACCACTAAGGGGGCATTACAGCACCCCAAACCCCAGACAAAACCTCATAGATACACATTCCAGTTTTAGATAAAATGTTTTATTACAATTAACTACCTTAACAAAGGTTTCTTTATAGTAATGTCTATCATTTGTAATGATAAGCAAACCCTTAAGAGATTGTTTCAAGGTTAGTTTGGCAAAATGCATTGAAGTCAATGGACAGGGAGGAACTAAACTAGTTTTGAGGAAGATATAATGGTTCAATGTTTATAAGTATAGGAGAGTGGTAGCTGCTCCCGTTTCAAGCTGAATAAAGCTGGTTTTACTAAAGTGCTGAGACTCAGCCTCGTGTTTTGGGGTGTAAGACAGGGACTTATAGTGCGACCACGATCTTTTAGGATTTGCTTCTGTGGCACCTCACTGCAACGCTGTGAGCCTGCTGTTGCCCTGCCCTGACAATGGACAAACATTCTTACACAGATGCAGCAATCGCACTTCGGGACGCACTTCAGCGTGATGTTCCTGTTTGGTGGGGGATCCCAAAAGAGTTCAGAAACCTCACAATATGAAGAAGAAGAAAAGGATGGTTACCTACCAGGTAAAGCATGTGGTTGGTCTGCCAATCGGCAAACATCCGCCATACTCTCTCAGTTGTGAGAAGCAGATCATAGAATGTTACATCGTTTACTGGCAAATAATGCAAAGAGTACGCATGAGCCCAAATAAGGGCACTGTTATAGGATGCCACCTTTGCCACCAGTCAAGCCATGAAATTTTTGTTCTGCTAGATCTCTGCTAGTCAGCTGTGCCCTCATTGGCTGGTTTCTCATGTGTTTTATTAAAAATTTTACAAAATATTTTTTTTTTTATCAGAGAGACAAGTTTCTTGCTTTTTAAATATGAAATTAAATTTTAAAATAATCTTTATAGGCCTCCTTTTCATTTTGTGCTCCATAGACGCTCAGTTCTCCTCATATGTGCACTGACAGGTTGAGTGGCTGCTCAGGGTCACATAGTGAAACTATTTTTTAAAGCTCAGCACATCTGCCATTCGGCTTCTTTGACTCAAATATGAAGGTTAGAAAACCTCCTGAAAGTCCACACTTGCCAGAATTGTTCTTCCTGTAGGAAATGTCTGATTCAGAATTCAAGGCCTTTTACGAGTGGCTTGCCATATGCTATACTTAGTATTACTGAATTTAACAGGACCAGACCCAAAAATGAATGAAACACATCAAAAATGGCCAAGTACAAAAGTAATATAACTGACATAATGTATTACAGACAGAGATGAGTGTTCGGAGAATAATGGAGTCTGCCAGCACAACTGCTCTAATACTCTGGGAAGCTACCAATGCTACTGTCAGCCTGGCTTTCAGCTGGAACTGGACCAAAGATCATGCACAGGTAAGTGATAAATACAAATGCACACTTCCTGAGGATTACATTGCACTGCCATTTCTTGTTGGAAATATCCTTTTTAGTTTTTGTAGTCTTCTTGGTTTTGATTTAGCTTTTAATTCAGTAGGCCTTAATATCTGTTATTGTCATGAGTGGTTTTCCTCCATCGATCCGTTTTCTAATCCAGATGTTCTAGTGAGGGTAGACTGCATTCCAAAACAGCAACTTCATGCTGCTCATTGGGGACTTTAGGCACAGTCCTCAGTAACAGTCTCTCCTATATGACCTCAATTTGTCCTGGGGATTCTTCTCACTATTCAATGTTTAGTATAGTCTGGAGGACATATAAAGCAACTCAGATGGCTTTTAATTTAGTGTTAACCCTGGAAACCTGGTGAGAAAGCTCATTTCATTTTCTCTGCTTTAACCCACAACTGTAACCATTTTTTAACTCTTCTACTGCTGACCATTGGGAACGATAGGGATAAAGATCAAAGAGGAAAAACAAGAATTTATTTTAAATGCTTTTCTCCATCCTTACTATCCTGGACTATGCAACCTTTGCTGACCAATCTTTGTCTTGTTTTTACACTATTTATTTTTATTCACTTGAATGTATTTAGTAGCTTTACACTCGTCCATTTCAGACATTTTTTAATGAAATGCAGTCTTCTATATTACAGTATTGATTTCCAATAAGATTTTCTAATTTTCAAACGCAATGATAAAGCAGATCCAGCAGAATTTTGGATATTAAACAGCATTTAGGGTTTATTTCTAGTTTCAGTACATTCCTGCCTTACACCCGATGCTGCAGAGATAGGCTCTGTTCCCTCTAAATGTGAATTAGATTAATTCTGATAGTTCAGATAATTTTATGCAGGTGTCCCTCTTTCTCTTATTATCTACTTCCTTAGGAATAGTCTTTTAAAATATAACCATTATGACCACTAAGGGGGCATTACAGCACCCCAAACCCCAGACAAAACCTCATAGATGCACGTTCCAGTTTTAGATAAAATGTTTAATTATAATTAACTACCTTAACAAAGGTTTCTTTATAGTAATGTCTATCATTTGTAATGATAAGCAAACCCTTAGAGCTTGTTTCATGGTTAGTTTGGCAAAATTACGGCAATGTTCGCAAATTTTGTCAAACTCCACAAAATGCATTGAAGTCAATGGACAGGGAGGAACTAAACTAATTTTGAGGAAGATATAATGATGCAATGTTTTTAAGTATCCCTGAAGGCTATGGAAAAGTCTGCCAATTATGGTGAACCAATTGTATTTGCCCAATATGTGACTTGAGTTGTGAGTCAGCAGTGCTAACTACTGCACCGCCATGCCTCAAACAATAAAAGGCGCAGATGGAATAGAATACCACAAACAAAATACAACAAACAACTACAAATTAGCAATAAAGAAATAAAAAATAGATCATTGCCCTCACAGATGTCATGATTAGGGCTATAATTTGGGGTCTTATAGCCATTTTTGTGTACAGTTGTTTCTAGGGGAGAGGTCTCCAGGGCTGTGACCTCGAATTAATCAGCAGGCAGGATAAAAGGTTGCCCTTTCCATTAAGTTTTATCCAATCTGTGAATAAAACCTTGTAAACCTTTTTGGATTCTCTTTGTGATTATTTTTTGTGCCTTGCCTAGTTTTCAGCATCTTGCCTGATCATTGACTGTGATTTTTGCCTCTCGTCTGTGTTTTGGTCACTTCCTTTAATTTTTGTTTTTGCTTGTTTTGCATGCATCTCTCGGTTTAACACAAGAAATCAGTTGTCTGTTTTACTGCTCAGTGAAGACAACAGCTTTCCACTCTTGGTGGACACATTGGCCATAGCACAAAGCAACAGTGTTTATTATTTCATAGCGTGTCCAGTGTTTTCTGATGAGGGAATGGGAAGGGAGATGCTTCTTTAAGGCTTGTTTTGGGATTGTAGCTGGGCACATGCTTTTGCATGCACAATTAGCCATGTGGTGCGGTCGGCCAGCTCATAGGGATCAGTGTTATATATCCAGTGGCAGTACTCATAATAGTCTCATAATGGTCAGCTAATGTACCCCTCTAATGAAAAACAGCAAGTTTATTAAGTCAGTGAATCATTCTCCAACCTGCTATATCCTAACACAGGGTCACAGGGGGTGTGCTGGAGCTAATCCCAGCCAGCACAGGGTGCAAGGCAGGAACAAACCCCAGGCAGGGCACCAGCCCACCAGAGCAAGTTTAATTTATTTTTTTATTTTTCAAACACAAGCAAGGGGTTGAACAAACTGTAGGTTTCCTTTCATGAAATGAGTATGGTTAGAAACTGGAAAAAATATCATGCAGCACTGTCAAGCGCTATACAGAATTTCTTTGGCTCCAAAACCCAGTGACAGTAAGCATGTATTAAAGTTGATGTCACACTGGCCTTGCAAGACATCATGAGACCCTTGAAAAAAATGCTCCCCCTAAGTTGTCCACACTGGAAAATATTTGACGAACACAATTTGCTGCAAAAAATGCTTTGGTGAATTTCACCAATCAACACTAATCATTAGTAAAATAATGAGTACAAAACTGGCATTGAGAGCAAGTATCTTTAGAGAGTACTAAAGTTTTAGATGGATTTGGTGTGGTACCACAGTGTGGTAAAGGAGCCAAAAGTACCATAATGAGATTATTTGGAACATAGGCATTCAAGAATGGGTCTAACATTCTCTGATAGTGGCTGAGCTATCAGAAAGGCATTGTTGATGAACGAGGACAACATGACCTACTGCCAGTCAGCGGAGTATAATGACGATGCCACAGAATGATGTTTATTCAATTATACTGACATATTTTGTATAAGTTGCTTTGGATAAAAGCATTTGCTAAAGAAATAAATGCAAAATTGAAACATAATGATGCCTACAGAGGCATATCAGAACATACATCAGAACATACTGTATATCAGAACATACATCAGAACATACTGTATATCAGAACATACAATTCACCATACATCAGATGGCTAACAGTATGTGGACACCCTCCCCAATTATTGAATTCAGGTGATTCAGCTGCACTTATTGTTAAAAGGTGCATAACATCAAGTACACTGCCATGCAATCTCCATTGACAAGCATTGGCAGGCGACTGGGATGCACTGAAGAGCTCAGAGGCGTTACATGTGGCACTGTCATAGGATGCCATCTTTGCCACCAGTCAGGCCATGAAATTTCTGCTCTGCTAGATCTCTGCTAGTCAGCTGTGACTACTATTATTGTGTAGATGAAGCATAGAAGAAAATACTACCTTCCGGATGGCACTGTGCCTATTGTAACATTTTGTTGGTGGAGCGTAACGGTCTGGTCTGTTTTTCAGGGTTTAGGCTATGTCTCTTGATTCAAGTGAATGGTATTGTTAATGCCCCAGCATACAAAGACATTTGAGACAATTATGCACTTCCAACTTTGTGGCAGCGGTTTGGGGAATGTCTCTTTCTGTTCTAGCTTGTGCTCCTCTGCACATATAATCTATGAAGAGTATATGAATGAAAATATGCATATGTTGTTGTTAATCATTAGACAGCATTAAAATGTGTCATAGTATGGCCCTAAGGAAAAGGGAAGATAATCCAAAAGTGCATCTGCCATTTGAGTCTGTAATCTAATGATTTTTTAGAAGGTTTAGTAAAAGCAGTGATAAGTTTAACAAGATTTCACTCCGGCACTAGGAAAATGATCAGGTTTCCTTAGAGTTCAATAAGCACTCTGGCATCCTGGGAAAATATTGCACACTTCTTCCCGGGCTGTGGTTTTATTCTCTTTCTCATGTGCTTCAACATTTAATTCCTTCTGGCTGTCCAGTACATTTTCAGAACATTCTGCCTCCTGGTGGTTTACTGCATCCAGCAATGGTATGCCAATTTGCAGCCCCTGAATGAAATGCTGTAACATGAAATTTATTTACTGTATCATCCCTGCTTTGTGCTTCACTTTCTAACTTCTTACTTAAAAAATGTGATCACCATTGTTTCTCAGATATTGATGAGTGCCAGATGCCAACCAGTATGGTGAGCTGCCTTTTTGGATGTATAAATACTGTGGGAAGTTTTAAGTGCCACTGTCCAGAAGGATACCAGCTGGGTGCCAGTGGAAGACATTGTACAGGTGGGTATGTTTATTTTTTCAGAGGCAGGAGATTGAAATAATGAACTAAGTAATGGGCAATTTAGAAATATTACTTTTTACTTGATTTGATATAGGGTGGTGCAGTGGTAGCACTGCTGCCTCGCAGTTAGGAGACCCGGGTTCACTTCCCGGGTCCTCCCTGCGTGGAGTTTGCATGTTCTCCCCTTGTCTGCGTGGGTTTCCTCCGGGCACTCCGGTTTCCTCCCACAGTCCAAAGACATGCTGGTTAGTTGGATTGGCGATTCTAAATTGGCTGTAGTGTGTGTCCTGTGGTGGGTTGGCACCCTGTCCAGGATTGGTTCCTGCCCTTTGTTGGCTGGGATTGGCTCCAGAAGACCCCCATGACCCTGTGTTTGGATTCAGCGGGTTGGAAAATGGATGGATGGATGATTTGATATACTAAGGGGAAATTGTCTTTTTGCATGCACCAGCCATTGTGCAGTGCCCCTGGAGCAATTTTCAGATTAAGAGATCAGTTGTTAATGTCTGGGAATATTATGGGGAGTTGTGGAGTTGAATCCACATCATTAAATGGTGAAGCTGAACTGAGTTTGTTATATTGTAATAGCACTCATCATTACATTCTATATTTGCATCCATCCATTTGTTTTGTTGATTTAGATTAGCATAGAGCTTGCTGGACTGTGCTTTTAGAACATTTTTGTTATGAATTGCCTGCATATATTTTTCCTTTTACAAACATTTATAGCACAACAAGGTTAATTCTGTTTGATGGTCCAACAGAATAGGATCCCTTCTGGCAGTAACATGATTTGAACAGGCAACTTTCCAGATATAAATACAGATATTTAGCCACAGAACCACCAACCCACATCAACTCCCACGAGATACACTATAACAGTGAAAATAAGCACATAATATTAACAAAAATTGAAACACAACCACAGGTCAGCACCCACACAGTAGGCCTGCCTATTTCATACATCAACTCATTAAAACTGAAGCTTTTATTGAACTTGTACAAATCACTAGTACAAAGTAAAATTGTATGAGTGTTACTATAATGGAAGCCCTAGAAGTGTAAATGATTTACTTGCTTCAATGTAATGATGGAATTTGAAATAGCAAACTCTGGTGGTCTGTTATCCAACATCTTGGCCCCTAAGCTACTGAGCATACGAGGTGTGGCAGAAAAGTAATGAGACTGATTTTTTATTTACCAAAGTTTTATTTTTTTCAAACATCAATGTTATCCCATTCAAAGTAGTTCCCTTGGGCAGCTACACATCGATGGAGATGTTGTTCCCACTGTTGGTAGCAGCGCTGGAAGTCTTCAACCGGTATGGTCTTCAGAATGTCCGTTACACTCTTTTGGATGTCTTCTAAAGTCCCGAAATGACGTCCTTTGAGGACATTTTTCAGTTTAGGAAAAAGGAAACAGTCACACGGACTGAGGTCAGGTGAATAAGGGGGCTGGGGAACCACAGGAATGCCTTTTGAGGTCAAAAATTCTGTTGTGGAGAGGGCAGTTTTCCGGCACCATTTTGGCACAGACCTTTCAGCACGTGCAAATGTTCAGTCAAAATTTGATGAACGGTAAATCTGTTCAAATTTAATTGTTCACTCAATATTCTTAATGTTAAACGACGGCCTGATCTCACAAGAGTGTTCAACGTTTTCATTGGTTTTTGAAGTTGAAGTCCTCCCTGAATGGTGTTCATCTTCAACGTGTTTTCTGCCTTCCAAAAATGATTTGTGCCAGCGAAAATCTTGAGCTCGGGATAAAGAATGTTCCCCATAGGCCTGTTTTAACTTTTCAAACGTCACACTTGCCGTTTAATGGCACAACGTTGCTCCAAATTCCGCTGTTCCATTTTGCGTGACACACAACCAAAAACACAACTTCGCTAATAGCAGTCACAAAAATCACGTAGTTAACGGAAGGAGTTGAAACCACACTGAGCTATGGGAGTGTACTGATACACGTGCTCTATCAAGGACAACAGCGCAGCGTTGCCAGTCTCATTACTTTTCTGCCACACCTCGTATATACTGTATGACTGATTGTGAGTCTTTCACAAAGCTGGATATGAAATATCCATTTAAGATTGAAGAGTCATGATTATTAGGAGGCATTTTTGTTTTTCTTTCCTCTCTAAAATCTGTTACTACTAAAAATGAATCTCTTGTTGCAAATTTGAATAATTTCTATTTCAGGGTTAATACTATAAAAGTATAAAACCTGAACAAAACTCATTACATAGATGGGATTTACTGTCATATTTTCCAGTTAAATTATATGGTATAGAACTGATCTATCCATTTTATTCTTTTACTGTCTTCTTTTATTTTGTAGGTTTTCTGCTATTCAGTGGTAACTCACATGACGGGCTGAATTTTGCTTTCAGGGACCTCCCAGTTACCTTACAGAAATTTTGTGATGCAATGCAAAAGTTGACACCATAATAAAAAGTTGTGTCGGAATTGTGCAATTAGTTGCCTTTACACTTACTTGATGTTAAATTGAGCATCTTTAGAGGCAACAAGATTCAACAACTGCAATCGCTAAATTTGTCATACTCTTTAGAAAACTAGCAGAAGGTTTGTCAAGTTGTATAGTATGATGCAGTAAAGCCTACCTACAAGTTTAATGTTTTTGGACCTGTTGGCTTTGTTTAGGCTTTCTGAGTTGTGGCTTGATGTTCAATGATTGTCATGATCCTGCTTGTTTATAAAGCTTGAAAAGGTGACAAGGAAATGCAAAGAAAAGAAACAAATGCCAGATCTGTGTTCTACCTGTTCTGAGTGCTGACCAAAAAAATTTAATGGGATAACCGGGAGATGCACATAAGCCAGAAAAATGTCAAAACCGAGAGATCAAAAAAATTCCAATCTAAGTGCCAAAGCGTGAGGCAAAATCAAGGTCTAAAACTAGCAAAGACTAGTAATAATTGGTCAATAAAGAAAAGATTTAGCAAAGGTTTGTTTAGGGTTTTGAATGTGCACTTTGAATAAAGAACTGACTCTTAAGCCAACCTTTAAACTCTTTGCGTTGATTAGCAAGTTCACAACCTCTGAAGACACACCATCTAACAATGCAGGTTGCTTCTCCTATTGATGGGTTCATAAAATAGGGCCACTGTAAAGACAAAAAACAGTTTAAAAAATATATGCAACCTACAAAGGAATTGGTTAATTAAAATATTAATTTCAAATATGAATTATATGACCCCAAAACTTCTCAGAACGTTTTAGATTCACTTTCAAAAATTCAAAAATAAGAACATAATAATATTAACAAAAGTGGAATTCTAACCACAGTTCTGAACAAACACATTAAGCCTTCCGATTTCACATAGCCTAACCCCAAACTCAACAGACAGGCTTTTGGCCTACACTGGCCCAAAAGATGAGCAAAGGCTTTAAAGACAAAAAATATCTCTCTATTATTAAAAAAAAATCTTAGAAAGGAAAACCAGGGAGACGAGACATGATCTTCTCGGAAGTTCTCTGAAGACACTTAAAAGACCCACAAGACGAAAGAGATTGGCCACGGAGCGTCTTGCAGGGACCGTAAACATGAGACTTGGTGCCAAGAGATTGTCCCAGGACCATCTCACAGGGATGTGGAACATGAGATTCTTGCAAGACACACCCTACTTACAACCAATATCAAATATGACCACGGGCAGCAAAACACTCAGTCGTGTAAAGGCACGTAGCACACACAGATCCTGTGCTCTTAGCTCATATAAAGTGTATAAGGACAATACATTCTAGATGAAACGTCAACGACTAAGCAAAGAAGAAATAGCAGCGCAGAGAAAAGAGACCCAAAAGCGTTGGAGAGAAAAACAGGCTTAAAAAAACGATGGTGCGATACACATGCAGAGAAAGGTAAAGAATATGAAAGCAGTAAAATTTAAAAGTATTGTAGCATCCCAGCCAAGTTGAAGCCTTTTAGATTTACACAATAATGGACCATACGCTATGAGAATCTGTGGTCCCGCAACAGTTAAAGCTACGACAAGTTTATTTTCAAAGAAAACACAATTTGGTCAGGTGTATATTTATGATCACGGAGGACTGATGCAAATTTTAACAGTCGACAAGAAAGGTAATGCAGGATATATTCCGCGAATAACATTAGACACCAAAGGAGATCTTGATATGCCATTCATATTAAAATGTTTACAGTTTCCTGTGAGAATAGCTTTTGCTATGACAATTAACAAATCACAGGGACAAACATTAGAAAAAGTTGGATTATTTACTAGAGAAAAAGAAACGATATTCACTCACGGGCAGGTATACGTTGCGTTGTCACAATCTCCAAAAATGGAATTAAAATTCAATGCAACCTTGAAGAAAAGGTAATTCCAAATATTGTTTTTACTGAAGCTTTAAAGTAAAAGTGCAAATAATGAAATTGAAACAATTCCAAAGAAAAAAAAAAGCTTTTAAAATTGTATATCAGATTAACCAAACACAGGGGTTGGCGAGCGAAGCGAGAAGGGGGCAGAGCCCCCTAGTCTTTATAAGGAAAAAGAACAAACAAAAATATCTGTTAAAAAATCTGGCCCAAGAAAAAAGCAAGGTTTCTTCTAAGGTTAACAAACAAATCCAAAAATTGGTAACCAGAAATAGTACTGTAAGAAGTGAGCAGGGAGCAAAACAAGGAAATCAAAAAATCAGAATGAAAGCACAAACTGTTATTGTCAAGCCAGTGTTCCTCCTCTTTCTCTTGTTTGTCTTTTTGTGTTCTTTTCATTATTGTTCATTGTTTTCTGTTATTTTTATAATACTGATCTGTTCATGGGCGGCACAGTGACACAGTGGGTAGTGCTGCTGCCTCGCAGTTAGGAGACCCGGGTTCACTTCCCGGGTCCTCCCTGCGTGGAGTTTGCATGTTCTCCCAGTGTCTGCGTGGGTTTCCTCCCACACTCCAAAGACATGCAGGTTAGGTACATTGGTGATTCTAAATTGTGCTTGGTGTGTGTGTGTGTGCCCTGCGGTGAGCTGGAGCCCTGCCTGGGATTTGCTCCCTGCCTTGCGCCCTGTGTTGGCTGGGACTGGCTCCAACAGACCCCCGGGACCCTGTAGGTAGGATATAGTGGGTTGGGTAATGGATGGATGGATGGATGTTCTGTTCATTAATTATTTGTCTAATTATATAGTATCTGTACAGTTATTGTGTTTAGTTTTTATGCAGTTTCTATGTGTGACAATTTGTTTTCTCATGTTTCTTGTATTTTGTGGGTGATTCCCCAAAGGGCTACCTACCTGTACATCACCATTGAGGGGCTGCTCCCAGTCCTATAAAACCTCATGGGAAATGAGAATGAGTTTGGTGGTTTGGCAAGTCATTACATTTGTTTATTTGCTCCTTTACTTCTGCTATTGTTCAGATTTTTATTATGAGATTTGTTTGCTGAGGAAAAATTAGAAATAATGATGAAACAAGAAAATACCAAATAAAAAGCAATACAATACAAAGAGAATGAAAAAAATATAATAAAATAGGAAAATGTTGGGAAAATAGACTAAAGCTAAACCCTAGCAAAACCTTAACAATTGTCTTTTACATATCCGTAATATCACATCACTATCTTGTTGGCACCTGCTGTGGGTTGTAAGCACTTATGTGCATACCGATCATATTTATTGTCACTGTGTCCATTTTTTTTCTGTGAAGGACACTGTGATACAGGGAATTTGGGAGTTTTATTATCTTTGTCAGTTTGGTATTCTTCGTGCCTTTTTTACACTGCACCATAAGTAATGTGTTTTGTTTTATTTTGTTCTTTTATCTGCATTGTGGAGTTACTTAATGCTCTATTGGAGCTATTTTATATAGCCAGGCACTCACATCTGACAATGTAAGGTCAGCTGAATGAAGCAAGTCTTTAAGAGCTGTAAAATAATGAATCTCTGTTTACTTCATTTTACTCTTTACTTTAGCCCAGTGTAATGCCTGCTTGGAAATATTAAACCCTAACCCTAACCAAGTGCCGTTTCTTATTATGTTTTCCTTATTTGTTGATAAAAATGTGCATAAGTGGCCTACACATTTGCTTTGTGTCTCCTAAATAGCTTTTTCTTTTTTTCCATGCTAGTTGAGCTTTGAACGAAATCTGGTTTAGGACTGATATAATTTTTTGCTTTGATTTTGCTTTTGCAAAACACCTAGTACTTCAAGGAACAATTGACCAATGAATTATAGGTTGCACAATGAATGTACATATGTTGGAATGAAATAAATGTAGCGAGCTAGAATCAGCATACAATAGGGAAACTGAGCTTGTTCTGTTTTCTGAATGTTATGTCGGCTATTAAAACAAGAAACGGCCCGAAGTTCCCCAAATCAGACACCCAACAGCTGTCTTTTCCCAAATGGACTGTCCCAAGTATCTTTAGACAATGAGTGTTGATCAACAATTTTTATAATGTTTAAAGCAGATAACCAGGAGATGCATGTTTCTTACAGCAATAAAATTAAAAATAAAAAAATTTTTCCCAAACACTGAACACAGATAAAACTTTGTTGGTAGAGAGAAATTTATTTTAAAAAACCTATTTATGTAAATAAATACATAAATAGGTAGATAAGTAAGTAAGTAAATAAATAAATACATACACACACACACACAAAAATACAATTTGGTCTGAACAAAGAATAAAATTAAAAAGAAAGTAAAGTTCTGACTTGACTGTCACAGTCAAAGTGAGACTTTAGCTGGTGTATTGCTATTGGTATGAAGGAGCCTCAGTAACGTTTCTTGACACACTTATGCTGAATAATTCGTTGGCTGAAACTCCTCAGTGTTAGTGCATCAGAGAGTAGATGTGCAGCAATGTTCATAATGGCACATCAGTTTTGTTTTAAATCTCTCCTTAGCTGCTACCTCCAGGGGGTCCAGAGTGTTTCCTATAACTGAGCCTGCCCTTTTAGTTAGCTTGTTGATACAGTGGGCCGCTCTTGAAGTGATGTTACCAGCCCAGCACTCTACAGCATAGAAAATAACACTGGCCACCACAGAGTTATAGAAGATGTGAAGGATTTCACTTCCCACATTAAAAGAATGCAGTCTCCTAAGAAAGAAGAGCCTGCTCTGCTCTTTTTTTCATTTATAGTTCCTCTGTGTTCTAAGACCAGTCCAATCTTTCACTAACGAGGATCACCAAGTACTTGTAGGAGTGAACCATCTCTACATCCACTCCTTGAATAGTGACCGGACATGGAGGCTTCTGTGCAGCAAAAGTCAATAACCAGTTCCTTGGTTTTGCTGATGTTACAATGCAGACAATTCTCTTTGCACCAAGAAATTAAATTCTCCTCCTGGCTCCTATACTCTGTGTCATCCCTCTCACATGAAACATTAAATTAAGATAAAACTGAAATCAGAAGGAAGGCTTTTCTAATGGCTGTGAATTTTTTTCCCAGCCAGAGGCTTTAACTGTAATTGTAGCCAGACAAGAATTGTAAACAGTCAATTACTAAAATGTTATTATGTCAAGTTTACATGATAGTTAAGGTCACCGTTATCAATCTCTCCAAGAAGAACATCCTTTATTACAACAAGCTTGAGAGAGGCTGTCATGTGCAAAGGTCAGATCACCATGACAAGCAACAATCTTAAGCAGGTTTATTTGCATAACAGAGTTAAGAAGCATGTTAGTTGCACCATTTAGCATACAGATTAATGGTGTAATCTTTAGCAAACATATCTTTTGTATTAATAATAGTCTCAAATAGTTAAACAGACTGAAGGTCTTTGGCAAATATCTACCTAAATGAGAACTTATTATATATACATTTACTCTGAACAAAAATAGAAAGAATTAATTGTAATTATCTCATTGTTCCCTTAGTAACTGTGCAGGAAATGACAGGTACACAATACCTTAGGGGCACACGACTCTCACACCCAAAAGAAGCTCAGAAATAATAAAGCACTTCTGCTACAAAGAGCCAAATCACTAAGATGAAAACAAAGCTAAGTCAAAAGAGGTGCAAGTCGAAACCAGGATATCAAAATCAAGGGCAGCTTATCACATATCATTGTTCAAATCTGTATCTTGGACAAAGCAGTTCCTGCATTGAAATGTCATTTATTTGCAAGTCTCTGTGATACAACTCAAAAATGAGGTCCCTAGCAACCAGGCAGGATCCCCTAACAAACCACTATCCACCTGTAGCAGTTTCTAAAGTGGTGATGTGACATACTTAAGATTTAAATAAAAAAATCTTCCTGAAACAAGGAAGCTCCTATATAAAAAGTAAAAATGATGTGAACTTAAAAAAAATTACACAAAGCACAAAATAAAGTTCTAACCTTCCAAAACAGATTTTCTAATGCTTTACAATGAAAACCTTTATTTTCTGTTATTCCTGATTCAGATATTGATGAATGTGCAGAGAACAATGGGAAAGGATTATGTGCCATGGACTGTGAGAACACGCCCGGCTCTTACCGCTGCTCTTGCTTTTATGGGCACAGGCTGGCAGGAGATGGACGATCCTGCATTGCGGAGTGCCCACCGGGTTACAGAATGCAAATAAACAGCACAGGATTGAGACAGGCCCCCGGGCAGCATTGTGTTGGTGAGTATACTTGGAGGTGCTCACTTAGCAGATGGATTTCAAAGGAATTCAATACATTTCTGCAATTTACAGGATAAGTGTTTTTGTTAACTTTATGTTTGAGAGACTACTCACAGGTATCATTTAGACACCTTTTCCAGTTTATTCAGCACTTTTTAATTCAAAATGGTTTATTATTTTCCAGGTTTGCTTGATGTGAACCAACATAAAATACTCTGACAAAGGGCATTTAACAAATAAATTACATCCTTGTCAACAAAACAAATATATGAAAATATGGACAGACAACTTCCCTGCATAAGAATGTTTTACTTGCTTAGAAGTGGCAGTTTAGCTCATTAATTTCTAGATTTGTAGAGTTGCTATTAAAAGCTCTTCAGAGTGTTACTTTATACACCAGCAAGGAAAATGTATTATATGGAATAGCTTATTTGTGTATGTGTAAAAAAGTGTTCTTTGTTATTTTTTTTAAATCTTCTCTTGGGTGATGTGTGTCATCTCTGTTGGAATAAAATGTTCAGGCAGTACTGTTATTTTCTCACATCACCAGTGACATGCATTTTAGGTTAATCAATTATTCTAAATTTGTGTGTGTGTGCTCTACAGACCGTTGTTCTCCAAGATTACTTCCAGTTTTGCAAATGGTACCACCATGATAGGGTCTGGGCCCCTCAACCCTGAATTGAATTATGTGGGTTTGAAAATGTGTGTATGCATGTCCAGTCTACATGTATGCAAAAATTTACTTCTGCAAACCTGAGTTTAGGAGTTTCTGCAAAGAGGCACGCTCTAGTTTGACAACTGATTCCATGACTGATCATCCTTTGCTAGTCTTTCCTATCCTCATCCTTAACAAGGCAACATGGCACCAGCTTTCCTGGTTAGGAGTTCGGTGCTGAGAATTCTTCATTCCTTTTGCTAGTCATCCATGGTCTTCACCCTTTCTCTCCCCGTGGTGATGGAGACACCAACCACATCTCTACTCCGATCAGCCACATTAAAACCACCTGCACAATACTGAGTAGGTCCCCCTTATACTGACAAAACAGCTCAGCCTTGCTGAGACATGGACTCCATAAGATCTCTGAAGGTGTCATGTGGTGTATGGCACCAAGATTTTAGCAGCATATCCCTTACGTCCTGTAAGTTGGGAGGTGGGGCCTCCATGGATTGGATGTGTTTTTCTAGCCCATTCCACACATGCGTGATCAGATTGAGATCAGGCAAATTTTAGAGATCAAGTCAGCACCTTGAACTCTTTGTCAAGTTCTTCAGACCATTTCTGTGCAATATTTGCAATGTGACAGGGTGCATAATCCTGCTGAAAGAGGCTCCTGCCATCAGGGAATGCCATTGCCATGAAGGAATGTACGTGGTCTTATATAGATGGTACATGATAAAGTAACATCCACATGCCAAGACCCAAGGTTTATTAGCAGAACATTGCCAACAGCATCACACTGCCTCCACTGGAATGCCTGCCATCCTACCGCCATCTCTTTTCAAGGTAAATGACATACACACACTTGGAAGTCCACATGATCTAAAAGAAAGTGTGATTCATCAGACCAAGCCTCCTTCTTCCATTGCTCCATGGTCCAGTTTTGATGCTCACAAGTTAATTGTAGATACTTTCAGTGGTGGACATGGGTCAGCATGGGCACTCTGACTGGTCTACAGCTACACAGCTCCACACACAGCAAAATGCAATACACTATTATAACACCTTTCATGGCCAGTATTTCGTTTGATTTGTGCTACAGTATCACTTCTGTGGGTAGAGCATATCTTGTACATTAGGTGTGGACTTACAATACTGAATATTTGAAAGAAAAGTAATCTTTATTTGACATTTATTTTAATAAAATTAGTCCACTGCTAGGGTGCCCCCCCCAGCCACCCCCAAACTCTGACATTGTCTATGCATTAAAACAGCTTACAGAGCCACACTTATTAAGCATCTTAATTTTTTATATGTTCAGTGCCTTTTTTACTTTTATGGTTACAAAGATTATTTAACTTACTTGGTACGACTTCAAACAGCAGGAGAAGCTTTCAAAGAAGATTCGTGAACAGCTAGTTTCTCTGTTTAAAAACAGAAAATCACCAATGCTTTTTAAACAATGATGAAAACAAGTGTTTGCCATTTGATATGAATATATTGTACCTAAAATGAGGCCGCTATTCCCCAATGCTCTGCCGCTCTCCACTGAATGTTTTCAGATAGTGCAGGGTTCCCAAGATCAGTCCTGGAGTACCTCTGTGGCTACAGGTTTTCATTCCAACCAGAATCACAATAAATGGCTTAGACTTATTTGTATATTTTTTAATTTTTTGCATTCAGAAGTATGTGCTAATAAATTTTTGCCATAACTTTGAAGTTAACTTTCTTTTACCGTATTCTTTTTAATTTGCCTTTTCCTGTAGAGTTTACTCCATTAAATGTATCCATATTTGGACGAATAGTGATGAGCAGTGCAGACATGGGTGCAAATGACACTGAATACTAAAGGGAAGCAGCTATTTCACTATAAAATTCACTTGTGAACTAATTAATAAGAAATGGCTTAAATGTCCAAAACATGAAAAAGTGCAAAATCTTAAAAAAAAAAAGAAAAAGAACAATAAGTAATGTCACACACTAAAATGTCTGCTAAATTCCCCAACAAATGTAGCACATTTTGTAATTTCTGGACTGACACAAAAAAAGGCAGAAACTGGAAAACAGGAGGTTGTTTAATAAATGCAGGAGATGATTGGGATAAACACCTAAAGTTAAGGTATTCTGCAGGACTGAACTTGAGGAGCACTCAATTAAACCTATTATTACTAAATAGTACATAAATGAAAGAACACTGATGTAGCAGTTTTGCTTTGACATTTAGTGTCATTTCCACCTGTGGCTGCACTGCTCAGGACTAATTATCAGTATTTGGATACAATTTTATATTTACCCAAGGCAACTTACAACATTTATGATGCAATGGTTATATTTCTTCTGGTTTTCCAGTTGGAGCACAGGTAGGTCCAGGGTCACACAGTGTCAGTAGCAGGATTTACAACAACCTCAGAGATTTAAGTGCAAAGCCTTAACCACTACACCACACTGCCTGCAATATATGGAGGAAACTATTTGATATGCAAATATCATAACAGAGTACTTTTCTTAATGCAAAATAAGAAAAGAAAAAAGGCCAATGTCAAAAGTGTGTGCATCAGGACCACCCATAAGCCTCACGTAATGTCAACATTACTCCATAGCAAGAGGGGGTGCTGTCATAAGAATATCTGCTGTTTTCTCAGCAGCTCCAAAAAACCCCAGGGAGACAATGGCTTGCGCGCTGCCAATGATGAACCTTCCTAACCCCTCTCCTTCCAGGCTCTGACCTGTTTATTTTGGACACCTAAAGAGGGAGGTTGTCACTCTTTGACAAGCTTCTATTGGAGACAGAGCACTCAATAGTGATTTGTTTTCTTTTTTTTTCACTTATGTCTTGATGAGACATAACAGTGTCCAGCTGATCTGTGAAACTGGTTGGAATGAAAGCCTGTAACCACAGTGATACACCAGTATTGGAACTTGGAAACCCCTGAGATATAGAATTTTGGAAATTTGCCAGTACTTATTAAATGAGCTTGTAAATTTTCAGAAATGTGCACAGATATCTGACTGAAAAATGAACTTTCCTAACAAATTTCCTTGAAGAATATGTTGTGATGGACGACTGATGTGAATTTCCCCTTAATAAAGTCTATCTATCTATCTATCTATCTATCATCTATCTATCTATCTATCTATCTATCTATCTATCTATCTATCTATCTAACTAACTAACTAACTAACTAACTAACTAACTAACTAACTAACTAACTAACCCAGCTGGGACTCCCTTATGATGGAAGCACATGGGGAGACAGCTAACACAGGGCTTTGTCTTTCCCAGGACATCAGATGGCAGAGAGCCCAGACTCAGATCTTCCCCACATATGTGCCCACAAGGAATGCCAGTTATTGTAGGCCAGGGGGACAGCCTTGTTGCGTCCTATGGAGGCCGCCAGGGGAAGCCTCAGGCCTGGGGAGTCCCTGCGTCATGGGGTTTCCGCCTCTCCTGGAAGTGCTTACAGACCATGTATGTGGAAGATTGGGCGCACTTCTGGGGTGGCTAAAGTAAAAGGAACTGCCTACCTTGCATCATTGAGCCAGTGTCAGGTGGATAGTGGACGAAGATTGTGAGAAGGAGTGGAAGAGGCAGTGAGAGACCAGTAGAAGGAAGACAAATAGTGTGTTTATTGTGCTATTCAGTGCTTATTGCACATACTTGTGCCTGTGGTGGTGGGAAACTCTTGTTGAGAAGTGTTTTCCCCAGTAAAAGACTCTTATGGCATTTAACTTGTGTCTGCATTTGTGTTGGGTGTCTGAGGAGCTGGAGTGCCACCTGGTGTCCATAATGTACAGAATTTAGTGGAAATCAGTTTCATGAGGATAGACAGAAACATGATGGTTTGCTTTTTAGGTGACTGCACCTAAAACACATTTAAAACACTAAATAAAAAGTGTGAATAGTAACAAAAAAGCTTCTATATCTAAATTACTAAACAAAATAAACATAAATAATATAATGTTAAAAATACTGGAGCAGCACTAGACTGTAAAGGCACCATTAGAGTGACAGCCAACATACACAGTCTTTAATAGCAGCAGCTCAGGTGTCTGTGGCACACTTGATTAATTATGAGCAAACAGAGAAAACTCATAGCCTCTTTAGCTCACTCCTTGTTATGAAAGGATTAAATTAATTAATTAAATAAATAAACAAATAAATGGGATCTTGAAGAAAATGTAGCAGAAGAAATGGAGCCAGGGCTGGAATACTACCAAAAACAACACAAGTGTATGCTTGTGTTTCACTGGATTTCATCTCTAACTCAATTAAATTTGTCTTTAAATTTGATTGATCCATCTATCCATTTCCCAGTACAAGGTCAGGCAAGTTAGGCAGCTTCAGGCCAAAAATAGAAACCAGCTCTCATTCACAATGCATGCTAGCACATAAACTCAATTATATTGGACCTGTCTGGGATGGCCAATCAAACTAATATACACATCACTGAGAAACCAATTACCTGGAGAAAACCACAAAGACAAAGCATGAACTCCACAAAGTTAGTAACCAAGTTGGTCCCAGGAGCCGTGAGGAGGCAGCACTAATTACTATGTACTCACTGTACTACCTTAAAACTGACCCTTTTTTACATTGTTACTTTATTCTTTCCAATTTAATGCAGATATAAATGAATGCCTGGATTTTCCCACACAGCCACCAAGGTGTGAATGGAGATGCTTAAACTTGCCAGGATCTTATCATTGCATTTGCCCTCGAGGATACTCCCTTGGTCCAGAGGGATATCATTGCCATGGTGAGTATATCAGGATGGATAATTTGAACACACCAAAGTTTTATGGCATTATATAAAGCTAATGTTTCAGATGGCACTATGTCCCAGCTTCTATGATTCAGGAGTGGAAACCACACATTTATACACTGAACTCTTCCCACTTGTTTACTGGATAACCCTGATGAAGTAATTTGAATTGACAGTGCTATAATTTTACAAATTTTGTCCATGTAAAAATTGCATAAATTGGATGAAAATTACCAACAGAAACAAAGGCCAAAACAGATACCAGTATTTAAGTCCATTTTCCCGGCTATGCCCTAATCCCGTTACATCACCTCTTTAGCAGAACTGTTTTGTGATCATAACTGGGTATATTATATTCCAAGTGCCTAATCTTTGCATTTAGTACTGGCTCCTGCTTTTCATCTTAAATGTGCTAACACATTACTGCCCATGAAGGCAGATTTTACTATTTGGGTTTTAAGGAATCTGAAAAAAATTAATTTCGTTGAAGGTAAGTCTGCTTTACTGAACATTAAAGATCCTGAGATCTGTTGTGGTAGCACATGTCACTTAGCTCAAGTGATGCACCTGCTTCAATGCAGAGTCTACTACAGCTTTAAAGCTGTCATAAACCAGTGAAAGAAATTGATACAACACCCGAAGTCAATTCTGTAGACAATAAATACTGCAGTTTTGACTAGAGCATTTTTTGATTTCCACTGTACAGTTTTATGACATAAACTACTGTTGTATATGTTTTTGAATGCTAATAATGTTACATCAGATGATATCAAATTATATTTTTACTTTAACCCTGTAGATTGTGTTATGTATTGCTTTTGCTGTTTGAAAAAGTTAAAGTTGCTGCAAAATTTAAAAAAATGATAAAGAACAACATTCATAATCATTTTACCTTAACCTGGCCACTTTCTGCTTTTTCCCCATGGCAGATATCAATGAATGTATCTATCAGAATGGTGGCTGCACCCATATTTGTTCCAACAACAATGGAGGCTACAGATGTTCTTGTCCAGCGGGGTTCCGTCTGAGCCCTTATAGCAGGAAGAAATGTCAAACTATACAAACATAAAATATTGCCAGATTAGAAAGGAGGAAGGGACACTCTCAGAACAGATCCTTGCAGCATCTCCGATCACAAGTCCACAGCGCATCCTCAAAATCTGCTCATAAATGTGTTTATATACAGTACTGTGGACTGGTAGTTTCAGTGTTCAGTGATGCATCTTGATGTCATGAAACGAAGAAAGAAACAGTGGACTGTGTGTGAAGTTGTTTGTGGCTCATCCCATTTTAAAAAATGGGAAAAATCAAATTCCACACTGTGTATGACTCAGTCAGAGATGGTGCAGCTTTGAAAAGTGTGTGTACTTCAGCAGAAATCATCTTATAAATCAAAATGCAGTTCAACAGAATTCTAGCTGCAAGTGCAGTTGTTTATTCTATTGATCTGAAAAGTTTATTTTGCATTTTAATTGGAAAATATATGATTATTAAGGCCCAGAAAATTACTTTTCATCACACTTGCAGATGCATTAAAATATTATGGTAGAATGGTCATTGTATAAGAAATGTTTTGAAGAAATTAAATGATGACTATCATGTAGAAATGAAAAGAGATAAAAATACAGAGATATATACTATGTAAAGTGTTATATATTGGATAATAAATATACTGCTGTGAAACATGTTTAAAAAATGTAGTTAATTTGAACAAAAAGACTTGTGAATGTGGAGTATCATAGGCTCATAAGTAATCAAGTGGTCTACCTCCATTGTACACATCCAAGAATCCATGTGACAAAAAGA
The DNA here is from genome assembly GCF_016835505.1 of Polypterus senegalus. Lineage (NCBI taxonomy): Eukaryota > Metazoa > Chordata > Cladistia > Polypteriformes > Polypteridae > Polypterus > Polypterus senegalus. The sequence continues at coordinate 185,447,267 of NC_053155.1, read as the reverse complement.
TTTTACAGGATATAAAATGACACTGCAATCCTTTTAATCCGCTTCAGGGTTGTGGCTGGAGGGGGTCAGAAGTCTATTTGAGTTTCCAGTTGATCGCAGGCCACATTTGTGAACATAAAGCAACACATTCAATTTTGAATTGCCAGTCTTTGCTTTGTGGGAGAAAAAAATGGAATACCTGGAGAAATGTCCACACAGATATGGGAAGATCATGTAAACTCCAAACAGGCAGCAACCCAGTGCACTTCCTCAATTTTAAATTTTTTCCCAACAATCCGAAGATGTGTGTGTTGGGTTGATTGGTGACTATAATGTGTTGGAGTATAAGCATGCATGAGTGTACCATGCAATGGATTGGCTTTGTATTCATGGTTGGGGGTTTATGCCCAGCTGTAACCCTAAAATGTGTTGTGTAGAGAAGTCTCAAACATAGCAAAAAGCATGTGAGGCCTCATCCTGCAGGCTGTGGCTTACACAATGGGAAGCTTGCTTTTAAAGGTCAAAATATAAAGAAATGTCCAAACCTTACTACAATGGGGAGAGAAATAGTAAACCTCTAGCATGTGAAAATAATCCAAAAGAAGAATCTTTATTAATGAAAATGTTTATTAAAAAAAAAAAAACCTAAAGGAGCAAGAAAGGATATGCCTAAAAAGCAACCTGAAGCAAATAGGTCAAAAAACACAGATCAAGAAAAATTATAAAAAAAAAAAAACAGGAAATCCAAAGAAATAACAATATTCAATAAAAGTCTCCTACAACTTAAATTGATCTTCTAAGATTATCTCACTGGCTGAAAAAATTGTCAAGGCAAAGCCCAGCAGCAATGATATCAAGAGTGGTACTGCCTCCCGGGGCTTCACCCACAAAGTTCACAGAATACAGCACATTTAAAGCAATAATCGATAGACAAACATAACCGAAATTACAAAAAATCATGAAAACACATCTGAAATATAAGGAAAAAAGCAGAAAAACAGATGATAAATACAAGCAGGGGGGAAATACCTGCCTATAACAGAACAAAATTGAAAAGTGGGTTTAGAATAGGGATGGTTGATTTAATCACATGGCCATGATATAAAATGTGCAAATAAATTTTGTTTTTTCATTATAGTAAAGTGATTTCATAGAGTGACCCCAAAGAGTAAATCAGCAAACTGATGGTATACTGTAAATTTAATCAAAAAATGTAAGGACATAATTTACCTAAAAAAACACAAAGAAAAATTTTAAATAAAAATAAATGTGTTAAATATAAAATCTCTTGATATGATTGATATTTTAAAATTGGGAGCAATACTATATGGAGGTCATAAGTGCAACTTTTCTCACAATCCTGAACCAATACCTGAAAAAATTCACTATGGTAATAATGAGTTTGAAGGTACGTACAGGACGAGTTTGAGTTCATACGTTGCTACAGAGTACTGAGGCTACATTCAGGCTGTAGTTCAAGTCAATCAGTTCTCATTTCTGGCTTATATCTGATTTTTTGTTTGACTGATCAATTTAATTTAGCAAGTGATTTATATCCAATATGTCTTTGTACCAGATCATGAAGTTGCAAAAGAAGTAAAAATGAATTCATCAGACAGGACCAATCTAATTGACAACCATGAATGCCAGCGACATGCTGATGGGCAACTTTAAATTTTTTACAGTACATAATGTTTGCGAATTCACCAGCTCATTATGCTAAGTGCTCAAAGGTGAATTGAGTGAAATCATCAATGCTGGATCTGTAAGAAGAAAGCTGTGGACACAAAAGAGGAGGTTACTAGTAGGAAGAATATGTTGATGCAAAATAGAAATTTGATAGTCATTCAGTTACATATGGTAGTGTTTGTCTGTAAACGTCTTATAAGTAACTCTGAGTTTAACTCTGTGTTTAGAGCTGATTTTTGCTGCTAAATATGATTTTCAGTATTTGATTGTTACACTCATTATAATATCCTTTTTACTGTTAGCTTTTGCCCGTGGCATGCTAAGCATTTGAATTAAAGCCCCTTGATCTGTGACCCAGTCCTGCTGCTACTCCATTTACAAGGTTAAGAATCAATATGAAACCAGTGTAAGCCAAAGTAGCAGACATTCTGACTTTGAGGGTCCATTTATCAGTAACTTGCAAGGACATGAAAAATGCCCACTAATCATATACAGTAAAACCTTGATTACCCATCAGAGATAGGAACCAAGACTGTGACAGATAAGAGAAAAGACAGATAACAGAACAGCTACTTTAAGAATGATATATTGTAGATTAGTTTAGTGAATAGTTGTATTTATTGACAAAACAAAACTACATTAATAAAATATAATATAGTATTAACAAAATTTATTAATTCATATAATATAATAATGACCAGCCTAATAAACAAATACAATTCAGAGGTACTAAAGTTTTCTGTGTTTTACTTGGAGTCTTCATTCTGTAACAAACAGTGCCTTGTCTTATCTGGGTTACAGAGCATACCTCCAAAACAATAAAAGAAAGCTTTCCCTATCAGTTAAATTATCTCCTTCAAGTTACATTTATTTCTTCTCTATACTGCAAACACTCCTGCTTATTGTCTCCTGACTCCCTACTCAAAACTTCCTTCAGTACACTTTCCTTTTCCTCCTAACTTCTCCTGTCACTCATCTCCTAAGAGCCATGTCCTCCCCTTACAGAGCAGAAGCCCTTCAGACCAGTCCCATCACTTACAGCATTCATTCCACCCTTTCTGCTCCTGCACAGCAAGTCACAAGCTGCCTGCAGCAAAACATAATATAACAGAATTTAAAAAGAAAATTACAATACAGAGGAACATTAACGTTAATCAACATGCTTTTCATTTTTGTCAGTATCATGCTTTATATTGATTACAGTTGATCTTCCTACTCTGTAAATTGAAACAATACTTGAAGCACTTTCTCCGTTTTGTACATATTTAACAATTAAATTTTTTTTTTGTGATAATTCCAATACCACACGCATACTTTTATCGGCCATTACAATGAATAGTAAGTTAGTTACAACAAAAGTTAAAAGCCATGAATGCTATTAAAACTAAAGGTGCATAACTGACACTATGATTTCAAAATGTGGCATGATATGTGGTGCTGGGGAAGAACACTATGCACTAGAACAAGGGAGAGTTGATCCAACATACATATCTCGCAGTGTACCGCACGGCAGTAGTAGTACAGTAATAGTTTGGCTCTGGCATTCGTGATGGTTTTTTTTTTGTTTTTGGGTCTGATGGTTAAAGGAGACTGACAGTTAACAGAGTGAAAAATAACCAAGGGTTTTACTGTATTCCTGTAATTAACAATATATTTCAGAAGTGAAATCTGAATTATAATTCAGTTATCTCCTTTATGGTACTACGGTGGCACCGACCTGCATGTCAATAAAAGTATTCACTCTATCCTGTAACAGCTCTGTGAATTTGACTTCTTAACACAGTGACTGCCAAAGCCCATATGGAAACAACAGCGATCCTTGGGGTATATAGCACACATTCTCTATTCTTGTTAGACTTCTGGGGTTGCACTCTCAGTGTCCAGACCACACACCCCTTGAGTTATCAAAACTGTGCCACTCGATGTCCACAGCATGGCAAGGGTGGGTGTTCCAGAGCATACCCCCTGCTTGAGATTCATATACAGTGCACCCTTGGTGGTTCAGAGTGAATGCCCCTTAACTTCGTAAACAACGCCCCTTGCATGACAACACCCTTGTCAACCACCTAGGTTACCTAATGGTGACCAGCTCAAATATAACAAAAAAAAAACAGAAACAAAAATAATGAATCAATTCATAAAAACAAGCAGTTTAAAGTGATGATGCACACTTGGTTGAAGTCGCCAGTAGTGTTAGGTCAAGTAAAAGTACTGAATAAAATGTAAATGGGTGTAAACGTAAGAGGTAAACTGTAGCAAAACATTATTTCTGAGATTGCCTCAAGCACCACTTTGTTTCAAACAGTCCCATAAGTGACCAGGCCTTTGCTTACAATAGATGTGTTCAGAGGTAATTTGTTGCTTTTGAAGCCTCTAGCATATTCCTTAAATACAATCACCCACTTGATCCAGACAGCACTTCAAAGCAATTATGAGTGCCATTGAACTTTCAAAGAACCATAGTCTCCTGACCTGGAGAAAACTTAAAGTGGGACTTCAAAGGGCACAATCACCTTGTTGTTCCTGATTCTCCATTTGTTGTTAAAAATTAGAGTTACACATACACACATTTTGTACTCATTCTTCTATGCATAGATAGTATTCTATTGTTTTGATTAGTGGAGAAATCATATCATTAGAACTGTTATGAATTCTTGCTGGTAAAAGAAATTATTGATGAAAGGAGAAAAAGTTGGACTAGAAAATGATGGGATTTCAAAGGACAACAAAAACAAGGTTGATGTTGGTTCACATGAGCCAATCTCCGAAACAAAATAAAAAACAGAACTCAAACTCTCAAAAGAATGCATGGTCGAAATCTTAAACAGTTTCCAATGGCAATTCTGAAGAAGCTTTTTCAATCCAGAGTTTGCACACAAATAGCATCACCTTAAATAAGGACTGCATTATTTTACAAGTCTCAAAAGACTGGCAATGGATGTTGTTATTAGCAACTGTGTGGCTGAGCCTGTAAAAGTATACAGTAAGTAGCACAAAGTAATTCACAAAATGGCAACAAGGTGACATCAAGACGCAATGATAAAAATAAGAAATAAAAAAAAAACAGTAAAGGTACAATGTTAAGCTGATTTCACATTACGCGACTTCTAGTTATGAGGCACATCAGATTTGCCGACCACAGTTGTTGATCTTGACACTGGATCATGTCAGTGTAAATGAGTGAAAATTATTGGGCATATCTGTTTTGCTGACTGAGCACAGTTGTGCTCGCCCATTTTCTTGACATCCAAATCTGTGCTGCCTGATTAAGCCCATGCTGCATGAAGGCTGAGGCAAGTTCATCAGCAATCTCAGCTCAATTTTTTCTATTTTCCATTCTGTCAGAGTATACAAAACACAAGACATCAAACAGACAAACTTTATTTCTGTTTGCAAGGTTCAAAACATATGTGTTCTCTGTTCCTTATTGCGGCAGTATATGAATCACACTTCAGGATCAGCTTTCGTTGGTTGTCAGATCTCCTACACACACAACCCCTGCTTGATTTGATCGGAACAAGTCAAAGACTAGTTGGAGTCAGTTGCTGGGTAAGTCACAGGAGTGCCTCGCTAGGATTATGTAAATCAAGGGAATGACTGAAAATAGTTGGAAAAGGTTTAACAAAATGTAGCTTTTTTGTCACATGTATCAGTACAGGTGAATCTTACAATATTTTTCATACTAAATACAAATATCAAAACAGACTTTTGTTTTACACAAGAAGTTTAAGTGACACGTGATTAAAATTTATAAGAAACGTATATTTATACTATATATACATGATGGAAGTGACCCACCTAAAAGTTAGAAGCTTTCAATTTTCTGCTGTACTCAGCCTCTGAAATATCCCTCTTAAGGGTCCAGCAGTTGTCAGCAAACAAAATGGGACTCCACTTGCTTTGGTATCACTTTTCCATTTCAGAAACAATGAATCCATTCATCATGCTTTACACTGACTGCTCCAATATTTCAAGGTAAAAAGTCAAGATTAGAAAACAAGAAATGAATTTTTACAGATGTAAACAAATAGATGTTTACACTTTCATATCTGATCACCAAATGGTAGGGAGCAGGCTCCTGTCTCAAAACATCCAAATGTATCACAGCCTGAAAACTCATAACAGAATTATTTAAGACCCTTCTGTAAAGTTATAAAATGTTTAAATACAGCAATAAAAACATTTTAATCCAGAATGAAACTTTTAAAAACCCATACACCTTAATAAGGGTCTATATATTAAATATGCAGCCTAAAAAAGACAGAACTCAAAAACTATTTGTGACAGTACATTTCTGAAACCAGCAAAAAAAATACTTTAAAACACCCCAGGTTGTTCTGTGACAAAATTATTTTTGACCAGAGTAAAATATATCCAAAACATAACTTTAAACAATAATGATGACACAATATGTCTTTTTAACAAAAATACATCTTTAACCTAATAGTGCAACATCTGAAATACATAAATGATGAATAAATTAATGAATCATTGAAAAACTAAACCTGTGCAGTAAAGACTGGCTTCATCACAGATACATTTTAAAGGTAATCTGATTCAAATCTGCCAGTCTGTGCTGAACACCTTGAGTAATGGCACGTGTTCAGAGTAGAATTTGAGCCAGAACATCCCAGAACATGGAGGAACAAACCAAATCATTACCTGAACAACCAAAAAAAGACATCAAAACCAATGTAAAACATTATCTAATATATTTTCCAAAATATTTTTACATGTACAAGCATGCATAGTGTTTGATATGTTGCAATATTTGTTCGCATGATTGTTCAGCAAACTTATGACTTCGGGAGAGACACTGTCCCTGAATCTACTGCCATGAGTGCCAATGGTTCTGTACCATTTGTCAGAAGGAAGAAATTAGAAAAACGACCGTGCAGGATGGCCAAGGTCTTTTTATCCTGCTTGCCTTTCTGAGGCAGCAAGTGTTGTTTACATCCTTAACAGTAGGCAGCTCAGTGCCAATAATGTTCTATGCCGCCTTCACCACACTCTCCACTGCTATATGTTCTTGAGCAGAGCAGGTGCCGTACTATGAAGTGAGGCAGCCAGGATGAATTTCACCCTATAAATTTAGAAGGTAGAGAAAACAGAGGGACAAATGTGAGCTTCCCTTGGATGTCTACAGAAACAGAGATGTTGGTGAACCTTCTTGATAAGGGCCAAAATGTAGTGTGCCCACTTCATTTGTGATAGTCATTCAAGGAAATTTGAAGCTGCTCAGACTTTCAACAACTTTCCCACCAATGTGGGTGGCACTATTAACCTTTAATGACATCCCTAGCAAAACAGAGTCTTTTTATATGTAACTAGATGATATTAAGCTCCACCTACGACACAAAAACATTATTCATACAATAAAACACATAAAAAAGTTATTCATAGAGATTTCAACAGATTGAGGTGTTGTAGACTATCTTTATTAAAAAGAGAAGACTTTGCACATTTATGAACATGAACCAAGTAGTCTCTAGTTGACAGCAATATAAAATCTATTTATATTATAGCAATTTTCTCTTGAATCTTTTACAGGACAAGAAGATCCTTACAGTAAGTAGCTACTTGTTTCAAAGTACATACATAGAGAAACACTGTCACCTGTTTTTGAAATGATTCGCGACTACTGCTTTTCCACTGGAAGACAATGCTCCTCACAATAGGACAACATGTGGCTTCTCAATACCTTTATTGATTTATACATTTTATATTTTCTTCTCAACAGAAGCTGATCAAAGAACATGGTCAAACCTTCACTCAGATCTAATATGGAGGGATAATGGCGCAATTGGTCATTGTATTACATAATCATGTCAGTTTATTGTATATTGTTCACCAGGCACTTTACATTTGTTTACCTTGCACCAAACACTTTTGTTTTGATTTATTGAGTAATGATTGGCAAATGAATATCAGTTTTGTGAAATTTGGAAAAGTTTCATTTCTATCCATTTTCCTTTAAAAGTTTAGTATCTGGGTGGAAAGTTATGTAAATTTAGGAAAACACACAGAGACAAAGGAAAACTTGCAACATCAATACATTGACTAGGCTGTTAATCAAACTGAAATCTTTGAAGCTGTGAATCTGTGATGCTCATAATTGTGCCACCTACAGTAATATTTTAATTTACTTTAATGAGTTTACATGGTTTCCCTGTACCTGTATGTTTTTTCTTTGGATATTCCAGTTTCATGGCACACCCCAAAGGTGCAAATTCTAGTCCAATTAGAGAATCTAAACTGGTTCTGACTTAGTGTGAGTGTATCCTGTAATTGACAGACCCGTCCTCCAAAGTGGGCTCCTGCTTTGTACTTAATTTGGTTGAGATGTGCTGCAGACCCTCCAACCTACCTCAGTGACCCTGCAGTACAATATGGAGATCAAATTTATTCTTTACTGATTTTTTACCCAGAGGAAGTTGTAATGGGTATTACAAGTGGGAGGAGTGAGAGGAGTGGAGGTCAGCCCTGTCTGACACTGAACCAGTCATTTTTTCACCATGACAATGTGTGGGAACACACTACAAAGCTGATCGTTGAAACTTTGGTGAAACCTGATATTCAGCTGGTTGAAACCCCTCCTTATTCCTCCAATTTAGTACCTTGTGATTTCTGCTTGTTCCCAAAAATGAAAGAACACTTGTGTGGAAAATATTTTGAGACACGTGATGAATTGATTGATGTGGTAAATGAGCAAGTTGGGAGCTTAACTCAAGGTGATTTTCCTGCATGCTTTGACAGATGGAAAGTGTATTGCCTTGAGGGTGACTATGTGGAAAATGCTTGAATGCTGTGTTAGAGTTAACAATAAATGAGCTTTCACTGGGGAAAAGTTTGTGCCTTAAATGTTACTGCTGTCATGAAAGGCCTAGGACTTTTTTAACACCTCTTGTAAGTAGATTAAGGAAATGAATTCATGAGTGAACTATTGCTCTGGGAGAAGATAAGACTAGAATGGTATTGCCTGCAATTTCTATTCTCTTTTAGGGACTAACTTAGTAAGCAGTTTTAAATACTAAAATTACTGCTGCACTAATATATGTTCAAGATCATTACTATTAAAAATCTGTTAAGATATTATGAAATAAAAACAGGTGCATTAAAAAACTGGCAACATTCTACTGGCTTCCAGGAAATGAAACAGAACATATAAGATTTTCACTCTGCTACTCGGTCACAAAAACACTCTCCAAATGAGGTAAAAAAAATTCTAAAACTATGGGCACATAAGACACCATTTAGCAATAAAACCTTTTATAAAGGGAATGTGGTGCTATCCTCATGAGGCCCTGAAAAATAAAGCTTATTTTGTTTATCAACATATAATAAATTAAATATTTTATAAATAAGTTTCCTTAAGGTACAGTATTTAAGGTACAATCTGCTGTGGCAGCTAATTAAAATAGCATTTAAACTCCAACGTTTTCTGCTTGTATTTTGTACAGCTTGCATGCACTGGAGTGAACTTTACATCTCACTCAAACAAACTTCTATTTTAAGAAAAAGTACCTAAAACATTCTATTGCATAAGACAACTTGCATTTGGAAGAAAATCCTGGATGTAGGTGGCTACAGCCTTGGAAAGATATGTCATGGTGCCATAGCTGCCACTGGGAGCACTGTCATAGAAAAAGTTGCAAATGCCTGTGGATGGATCCTTCTCCAGAAAGAATTCATTGGCACCATGTACTTTCTGTGAAAGCAAAAAAGACAAAAACAAAAAAGTTAAATGTATTTGCTGAATGGTATCTTCATTTCAACACTAGAGTTTCACTTACTGCTTCCCAGTTACTTCTTGTGACCCCAAACAGGAACATACTGACAATGTAATTGTGAGTTTCTATCACCAGTTATCCTTCCATGTCCCATTTTTATTTACCTGATCATTGTAAAACAGGTCATTGGCAAGGTGGACAATGCGGTCCACATGGATTATGCCTCCAATGCTATGAAGATCCATGTCTGCCAATAGTGTAAGGACAAGAATGGCTTCTACAAGAAGCTGACGGTACTCTGGCTGTGGGACATGGTTTAATACAGATTCCACATGAACAGCAAACTTGATCTCACAAGCCGTCATCTATAGAACAAAAATGAACAGAGATTACAGTATATAAAGTCAGCAAAGAAAGTTGTGTATTGTGACAGTGACTTAATAGAATCATTACATTATAAAAAATCTGTTGTAGAAACTTGCACTACAAAGCTAACATTTTACCTTTTCTTACTCAGCTGGAACAATGCTAGACCATCTACCATAATACCGTAGGGAATGTAAGTTGCATTTAATGTAAGACTGCGAAAAAATCAACTTCTCTTTACAAGAAACTGTCCAAAATTAGAATTAGAAAATTATATTAAAATTATTTTAGAGAATTGCACGTATACAAACTAGCACATACATGCTACATTGCAAAATAGAATATTTTACAGTAATACACCAGACATTGAGAAGAGTTTCTATACAAACGAAACAACAAACAGAGACTTTCCACCAGATTAGTCTGCTTGCCAAAAACCATAAGCAGCCAGCGTTATTTGTACACAAATAATTATAAAATCTATTCATTCCAGTTCACGTTCAAAAACTTCTAGTTACTGAAGAAACAAAAAGATTAGATACCCCAGAAAATGATAATTAAAGTATATAAATTGGTATAAATTACCTCTCGAGTTGTTGATGAAGGGAGGACATAGCCATCTATAGACAAGCCATGACACTGAAAGAGAAACAAAGAATGAAATTTGCTCCATTAAACCTCTCATTCCATAACTTTCATTAGGTTCATTCATTCTTCTCAAACTATTTAACTCATTGTCTTGTTGAGGACACTACTTCAAACAACAAAATAGGAATGAAATCCCACATTCATAATGCTGTCACAGAAACCAAAATTTTTATAGCTGGACTCATTTTATGCTCCTCCCATCAGTTCCTAGGTTTGCTCTAAATATACTGCTAAATTAATATTAGGATATAAATTCACAAAACAGAAGGCAGAGTTTGATATGCAATCAAAAGGTTGTTTTTTTATGTTGAGTATCTACAAATGAGAAGGAGATTGCCATATTCAATAATTCCAATAATAACCTAATAACTCAATTCAGCAGTATTTCCTGGAGCCAACTGGATTGACAATGTGGTTGCTTGTTTTATACCTATCATTCTTTTAAAGGGTCTCCTGATTTGTTCATACCAGCACTGTATGGTCTCAGTCTAGAGATGCTCAACAAGGTTTGTTTTATTTTTTAAAGGATAATTCAAATGATTTGTTTGATTTATACACATAAATTCATCTGTTTCTCTAAAATAGTTTGTATAAAGGACAAACATAATTTTTGCTGGGTTTATGAAATGTCAATGGAAGGAGATGAAAGGATGGTACAGAAAAGAATCAGGAGTCAATTGAAAGTTAGTAGAATGCAGTTTTAATCCAAATCTTGGAAGTGAACAAGAAATGCAATCTATGCGGAGGCAGTGGAAAGCATTTGTGAAAAAAAGATACATTTCATATTTGTGAAAAAGTAAGTACACCCCATGAAATGTTTGTTCTATTTTAAAATATGTGAACATTTCAAGATTTCATCATTTAAACAATATCTTACAGGCTAATGGTTAGACTGCAGTGGTCTATTAATCCTTGACCTAAACCTGCTTACGTCGATTGAGGATTTCATGGTGTTGTAGACTACTCCAGTAACAAGAACCAAAAAGCAGAAACCACCTGTGGATGTGTCCATCACATGTCACACTCTCTTTAATCAAATTTGCCAGAATATCCAAAACACATCTTTGGACTAAAGATGACAAATGTAGTTTTTATTGAAAGAGTGTTGACTTGGTTTGGTAGAGGAAATGGGGAAATTAGCAAATTAACTACACGCATGAAATCGACAGACCAGTCATCCCTAATTTTGTAGTTACGGATGTTCATATTGCAGTGCCTATGCTACTGTATTCAAGATCCAAGTACAGGAATAGAAATGGAGAAAAACAGAAATAAAGAAAGGAAGGCACATTTTCCAGAAAGCCAGTGTGAGAACCTAAGTGAGAGAGTGAGAGGGGACTGGTCAGGTGGAAGTGTCTGGAAGGTGAGCGAGCGAGGAACGATATTCCAGGGAGATATCCAAGGAGATGGATTGAGCCCTGTTGATAACTAGAAGGTACTGGGTAGACAGAGGGCTCTAGGGTCACTGAAGATGCTGACAGAGGTGGTCGTGAGTTCTCAGCAGACACCAGTGGAGGGAGAGACCTGAGAAGACTGGTACCCTTGGACTGTCAAGTGTGCTGATTTATTGTTGAGGGGGAGCAGAGGGAATGGGAGGTTACTGGCAAAGAAGGAATTATACCTGACTGTGATTTAAATCTTTATTTATTTATTGTCAAAGTCACCGTTTTCAAAGATCTACCTTTGAAGGATATTTCTCTGAAATGCCAAAACCAAGTTAACAGAATTTATTTATTTTGGAATAAATTTGAATAAATAAATTTCACACTATTTTGCAACATAACTATTGGTGTCTCCTCACTTGCCCCTGCCCATCCTCGGTTCTAACTATTAATGTTTTGGAAGATATATGGTGATAGTTGTGTGCACCTGGTGCATTACAGAACCATTACAGAAATACCTACAGAAGAACACATGTAGACAACGAGAGGACATACAATCTCCATAGAGTGCAGTATCCGGGCTGGAAGTCAAACACAAGACACAGGAGCAGTGAAGCAGGTAAGCCAACTACTACACTGCTCTGCCAGGCTGCACCATGCTAGTTTGCCTTACCTATTCTAATATTGCATGTAATTGCTTACCTTCTGCAAAATCTTCCACACTTTCTGGTAGAATCCCATGGGAACTCTGTTGATTGCTCCGTCAAGACGCCTCCTGCGTAACCACTGGCCTTGTCTATCATCCCAATTAACATGTATGCCCACAGAACCTGTAGGGGACAAGCCACCACTGGGGGAAGAGGGGCTGCTGCATCTCTAAAAGTAAATAAATCAGTGCATTACATAATGTAAACTGGGTTCAAGGCCCAAATAGGAATAAACAACACTCTGGATGGTTAATAAAGCAAGAACATTATCCATTTTTAGGTATTCACATATAATGCAAAAAGAACCTACTGCGGTTTCCATGTCTGTCCGCATATAGCAACTAAGCTCACATCAGACTAATCTTGTTGAAATTCAGCACTTATTCTTAAAGAAAAATTGTTCAGAATTACATTTTTTTTATTTATCTAGATAAACAGTACACTGTACAAATTATTTTAATTTTAAAATTACAACCTGTCTATGTTACAACAGACAAAGATTCTGTGCAACAATTATATGGTAACAGAGCCATAATAGGAGTTGGTCTAACAACAGGACCCGCTTATGCAGAAGATAGCTTCTCCGGCTGCTTTAAGTTTAGACAACTTAGACAATGTACATGTGGGGTAACATTCAGGTGTGTTCAGTGACTAAATTAACTGATATGAAAGCTGGAGCATTTCACATTTTTATTTACTTCATCCAAGAGTCAGTTATCACATTTTTGTTTATTAAATATTTTTGTAACAATAAGTCATATTCAAAAATACTAGTGATAATAAAATGCAATTATATGTCTTAGTAGACTACATTAAATGTGGCTCAATAGCTTTCATGCACAGCAGATTGCAATTAACTGATGTGATAATGGCACTGATTAATGTGTGCTACTGGTGAAGGATCTGTGACTTTTTCTTAAATGTAACATTTTTAAAAGTATACCCAACAGAGTAGTATCCAATAATTACCTATATGAAAAATAACTATTACAGCAATACAAAATGACCAATACTAGTATAAATCACTGTCAATATTACCATTGAAAAGGAGAAAAGAAATTAAAAAAGCTCCCAACCTAGCTATTGATATTAATTAAAACACATTAATTTGTTAATATTACATAAATAAGTAAAAACTTGGAAGGAACTGATTTATTGTATTGGAATACGAAAGGTGACAGTAATCTTAACAAGGCTGATGAATAACCTGCAAATAAGTAGCCAACTTCAGCCTTTTGTAATTTTAAAGATTTGAATTCCTTTCTAAAGATGCATGGAAGCAAAAGTGGCCCTTCAAGTATGGATAAACCATAATGTGTGCTCAGTCTTTTCTGTGTCATACCATTAAATAATCAGCACTGACCAAACTGTAGTCCTGCTCCATCCTTGCTAGTACTGGCCAGTGTTGATTTCATTGTTCATTGTCAGATTACAAGAGTATGAATTACAGGGGATGACGGATTACATAACTCATAACTAACTGGAAGAATTTCCCATTTTGAAAGTTTTGTGAGCTTGACAGCACAGGTGACTGTATGAATGTTTTTCAGATGCAGCAAATTTAGCTGTAGTGCCAAACCATTTTTCCTTTCTGTTTTGCATTGTGTCAAAGACGACAAACACTAGATGTCAGACAGATGAGCGCTGATTGATTGTTGGATGTTGCACACTCAAGAGCTTACCCTTCAAATTGTTTGATTTTGTTGTGTTTACTAAGTAAATAAAGGCTATGTCATTAAATTGTAGAGTGATGGGGGCATCTCTGTCACCTTCTGACTCACACCTTTAGTAGATGTGGTAGAACAGGAGATTCACTGCATAAATGTGCAGCTGACATATTAACATGGACCATAATCTCAAATACATTTTTCCAACAGTTTGTGAAATCCATTCTATGAAAACATTAGTCTGTTTGTGAGCATAAGGAGGCCCTACTCAAAAACAGTATAGTATTTTCTCAATGAATGTACGAGGGACGTTCAAAAGGTTCTGCACTTTCATATTTTTGTTGGAAATGGTGAAGGTGGGAGAAGTAGTAATTGGGCATTAAAAAGTTGGAACGATGCTGGGAAAACTGCGTTGCAAACAAAGGTGACTGTGTAGAAAAGTGATATAATTTGTTTCTGAAATTCTTAATAAATACAGTTTAAAAAAGTGCAGAAACTTTTTATCTCAGTTTAAGTATACATATTTGCATTATTTAGCAATTATTAAATTAACGAGACTAATTAAACTCATCATATCATTATTTGATTCACATCATCATTCTTGTAGTGAATATTCTTTGCAATATTTTTAGAGACTTCATTATACTTTCTCTTGAGCATCACTTCCAGTATACTTTACCATTCTGTATTTACATTATTGCCTCAATCATGCAACATACATTTCTTTGTTGTTTATAATTTAATTTGTAATTTTGTTTTTGTGTCTTAAATATTACCTTTTATTAAATCCATATTTGCCTAGTCTTTTTTCATTTCTTAATCTTAGTGTTTGATCCTTCTGGCTAATTTTGTATTTTTAGAATAGAAAGTGCAGTATAATTTCACAATTTACTCCTTACTTTGAGTTTAAGTATGCTAAAGTATATTTGCTATAGTGTAAGAACATTGAGTTTGTGTTAATGTGCTTTCTTATCTTGAACTGAATCATCTAAAATTGCCTCATGGTACTGAAATACTGAGGATAACTATCAATATGATCTGTACCTTGCACTTAATACTGAGGTTTTAATATAAAAATAGCTCTATGTTAACAGTGAAGAAGATGAATCCTCAAGTTCCTTTATTCATTTACTAACATCTTCTGATCCTGTTTTACCAAATTACCACCAGTTTGGAATCAGCACAAAGTTGTTAGTTCATTAGTTGTTTTGGAATGCTTGCTTTCTGTGGTATTAAAACAAATATGCGCTACTGGACTACTGCATTGAAAATCAATGTCAGAAATTTTACCTTTGTTAGTTTTATAAATCACGAGAAAAGTATAAAATATATGGCAAATATACATTGAAAAATGATTTAACTACGATAAAAATAAAAGAATAAAAATTATATATTATTATATATAGATGAGAAAGGCAATTTGGTGATTGAATGAGATAGATTTCATTGCTTTAGAAAGTTTAATCTAGTTAATTTGAATTCTTTAGACCCAACCAGATTAGAAAGAAGACAGACAGAAATGCAAGATAACATCAGTCTCTGCTCTTCTCTGCTTTTTATAGTGTATATTTACCGTTGAGCGGGGAGAGATGACACTGCTGCCAGTGGAATGACCAGTGAAATAAAACTAAAAAGAAAAGGACAAGCAAAGAAATTCAAAGACAATCAAACATAAAGTAATATATATAAACTTACAAACAAAAAAGAAAGCATACAACATGCAGCAAAATCCATTCATAGCAAGTTCTAACATGCAAAATGCAAATCTAGCACAGAAGTAGAAGCAAAAGTCAGAGCAGAAAAAAAATCAGTGATGCCTATTTGTAAAAACAAAATATTACTGTAAGTGTTCAGACAAAATCAAAAAACAATCTCCTCAAATAGCACATAATGAGTGTTGGATGCAGCATACAGCATATGTTTGATGAATAATCTTCTCATTGGCCACCAACATGTGACACTAGGCATTTAATTGTAAACCACAAAAATGTTTAATTGCTGTTTTTTTTTTTTTTTTAAAAGTTCTAATCTTATAACCTGGTTAAATGAATTGTGACATTATTTCTTTTGGTTTATACGTAGGCATGACAGAGCAATAATCAGGTAGTGAAGCCCTTTAGCAGGGTTATTATTTGTTTATTTTAACAATATGTATTTTTGAAATAAAGACTTTCCATTAAATATCCACCATTTTCTAAACTGTTTATGAAGTCTAGGGTTACCAAGAGATGGAATTTTTTCAGGTTATGAGTGGCACATAGCAGGAACCAACCTTATGCAGAGTGCCAGTGCCTTTATAGATCACAACTGATTTTAATCTAACTTATGTGTTTCCACACATGGCATGCTACAACAGCTGCATGAAGTACTTAGCAACAGATAAATACAGGATAGGGGGAGAACTCCAGTTTAGATTAGGCAATTATTTTTGTGTTAAGGGATATTAATGAATGAGAATCTTGATGTAGTTTCAAAGGAAGGCATTAAGGACCAGCAAGTGAGCTACAATATTTCCACATGAGAAAAAGCATTCATTAAAACCTCATTTCTAGGCCTTCTTGATGTACAGTAGATCATACACTTTAAATTTAATGAGTCACGCAGAATGGTTTACTGAAAGAATAGTGAAAGCACAAATCCATTTTTCATTCTGGAAAACTAATGTTCATGACGATAGCATGTGAGAGGAAAAAAGAAAAACCATGCTCAGTTAATCAACAAACTTAACCCACACTTTGTGACGTCTGATCATCCAGCTGAAATAGAAATTTGTAAAATAAAGTAACAGTAATATCTTCTTCTGAAAATGTAAATATACAGGACACAATAGAGTTGTCCTTATATTATTATACATGAGCTAATCAAATTATGGATAGAATTCAAACTATTTATAATATCACACTATATCACAAAAGTGCTAAAAATATTGACCTTTTTCATCACAGAAATTACATCAACTTAAATCAGATCAATTACATGTTTTTTTTCTCATCACCTACTTAACACAAACATTTTAATTTATCCCAATTTATGATTTAAAACAACTTTAGTATTCCATAAATTAATCTACATCTATACATTTTTGATAACCTATACTATCTTTAAAAAGAAAGTATATAACTCTGTTAGTATATGATCATGGCACTTTAAGAAAGATTACATAGGTATACAGGCAACATAACACTAAGTATTGATTATTGAATAAGTTGTTCAAAGACTTGCTAGGATGAGGTTTATGTGCCATATGCCTTTGTACCTACAGTCATCTGTTGACAAGCTGGTTATCAGTTGCTCCACAAAACAGGATGGCCATTACGCAGATGCAATAAAAAGAGATATACACAGGAAAGACCTGTCTTTCCTGCCACAAAGCTGTCCACAACAGCAAAAATACTCATAGGTTTGGACTTATTAGCACAGAAAATGACTGTTTTTGAGAAATATGATGGTGTTGTTTTCATTTCTCTCTATTATAAAAAAAATTCTGGGAGAGAAAGACGGGAGACGAGACGTGATGATCACGGAAGACACTTAAAAGACCCGCAAGACAAAAGAGATTGGCCACTGGTCTCGCAGGGGACTTAAAACTTGAGACTTTGTGCCAAGAGACTGACCCAGGACTGACTCGCGATGATGTAGAAAATGAGATTCTTGCAACGCATGCCCTACTTACAACCAATATCAAATAAGACCACGGAGAGCAAAACACTCAGTCGTGTAAAGGCTTTCAGCACACACAGATCCAGGGCTCTCAGCACATATAAAGCATATAAGGACAATACATTATAAATGAAATGTCGACAACTATGCAAAGAAGAAAGCAGAGAGGAGAAAAGAGACTCAAAAGCGTTGGAGAGAAAAAAGAGCAAAAAAGAAAAAGAATAATCTAGGTGCAAATTCAGAAAATAAGGAAAGTAATTATCAGCCCGGAACAAGTGGAACTGAAAAAAAGCATGTCCAATTGGGCTCAGAATTAAAAGAAAGAGAATAAAAGACAAAGAAGAACTTCATAAAGACGTTCAGAAACGTTGGCGCTACGCACATGCAGAGCAGGTTACAGATTATGAAAGCAGTGGAATTCGAAAGGCTCAAAAAATAATGGCACGATACACATGTGGAGAAAGTTAAAGAATATGAAAGTAGGAAAATTAGAAAGTATAAAAAAACAAAGTAAAGACCACAGTAGCGCAAACAAACGGAAATTATTACTTGGACCAGATGTCATTGAAAAAAAAGCAGGACAAAGTGAGGTCAGAAATAAAATAGAATAGAAAACAAAGTAAAACATTATAAACAGGTTAAAAAACAAGGGGCCAAACACATGCAGAGCAGGTTAGAGATAATGAAACTGGAATTCAAAAGACTCAAAAAATATAGGCACAAACGCATGCAGAGCAAGATACAGAATATAAAAGCAGAAAAAAATGACAGTGTCAGAACAAAGAAAGGAAACATCGCATTAGCGCAAAGAAAGAGAAATTATTACTTGGAGAAATAACAAAAAGGCAAATAGAGATGGAATATATGGACATAGGTGATATGTCAGAAGTATGTAAATATTGTGAGGCTTTGAAGTTTAAGTCAGAGAATTTCAAAAATTGTGTTTAACTCACATGCATTTATTGGTTATTTTGCAAAAAAAAATTATTACCTGCTGATGATGTAGATCATTTTGTCTGTGTTGAAATTCCAAACAGAGAAACCTATCCTGAATTATGGTACAAAGTCATTAAACACAAGTCTCACTGACCTCATTTAAAAGATTCAGCATACTGGGACTCAAAAGATTCCAAATATTGTTTTTACAGAAGTTCTGAAATAAAAGTGAAACTAATGAAAGAGCAACAATTTAAAGAAAGTGTGTATGTGGAAAACCAAACAAGAGGGTTGGCGAGCGAAGCGAGCAGGTGGTGAAGCCCCCTAGTCTGAATAAAAGTATATCAAATTCACCAGTGAAGGCCAGTGTAGATAGTGATTTTTATTGCAAAACCTCATTCTGAAATTGATGCCTGCCTCAAAGTGAAAGTTTTGCTTGATTTATAATTTTTTTCACAAAAGTTGGAAATGAAGTATAAGATTGTGAATATAATGCATTGTCATACATTTTACTACAAATGCACTGTATCTATTAACTTGGTGTAATCATTTAAATGAACGAGGATTTCAAAAAGGGAAAAACAGATAATACTGTATATTATTCTACAATCCATTTTTCAGCCTACTTAATTCAAACAGGGTGGAAAAAAGATAATTCATATATGGCAGTAAAGCTAAAGCAAATCTTTGGGATATGAAAGGTAAAACAGAATACCCATACAGACAAAGGGGGAATATGTTTGTCCAACACACAGGTAATGATTTTGAAATTGAAATCTGTTTCCTAGATGTGTGGGGGAGCACTAGATCACCATGCCATCCTGTACTATTATATTTCACTTTTCCTTAGGACTAATATTTTAAACAATTAAGAAACAAATCTTAAAATGTAAGATTTAAGAATAAGATTGATTTCTAGACCAGCATGTTCAGAAAAAGATTTCATCTCCATATAGACTATCAGACATGTTATACTTAGTATTACACTTTCAATTCTCAGTACTACTTTTCTATACTGTGCTTATTTTAATATACAGTATATTGATTTATTTTTATACCTTTATGCGATATTGTCACTTAGAGAACAAATGATTCTGAAATAAGAATTATATATTACAAAAAATATTACATTAATTAGTTATGGTACATTTCTATTTAGAACCTTTGTCTAAGTTTGATGAAATTCCACAGCAATGAAAACAGCTATAAAGTGTTCTGATATTTTAAGAATGATTGACACAAGATACATTAAGCATAAATCAGCATTCGGAATGACTGATCATCATGTCCACATTGATTTCCCCTTTAAGTTACTACAATTATTCTAAGAAATCCCCAACAGAGGTTTTTAAGTAAAAAGTTGTTAGTCTGCTACTTTCAGATGAAATGAAAAGCTTGACCCTCTGGTGAATGTGCTTTTTTATTGTTCAAGAACATATGTATCTGTATTATATTTACAGTGTTGTTCTTAAAGTATTATGTTATATAGTCAATAAGAGGCTGCCACACCTTACTGAGAAACTTACCTTAACTTGCTGAGAAACTGCTTTAAATCTGTCATTAATGCAGTTGTCATTGGGAAATAAGCATTTCAAAAAAATTATTTCTGACATCTTGAATACAACCACGTGATACAGATACCTAATGTACGCCAGACCTTGCATTGAATACTATCACTGGGTATATAATAAGAAAGACAGTTAAAAACAATGGAGTTGAAATTATCAAGTATGGGTTAGAGCAGGGACAGGAAGATTTGGCTCATGGCACAGGTTTGAGCAGCTTGTGATTTTCTCACAAAAATCAATAATATTCTGGCCCTCATCAGGTGTAGTAAGCATAGTAAGTTGTCATGTGGTGCCATCCCAAAAAATAAACAAATAAACCAGTTTGTAGTGTTTAAGTGTGTATATTTTTAGCTGCTTGCTTGCATTTATCTTGCGTGTGTCTTTTTAAAGAATATGAACCGCTGGTTTGGAGGTATGAATACACCCAGGACAGGGTGTAGAGGGTGGTTAATGCCTACTATCTGTAGCTGTGGTGTGGAGAAGTGTCATTGAGCTTTGAGGTTCATATCATTAGCAGTTCTAGTACAAAAAAAATGAAGACATTTTTTTTTATTTTCAATTATCTGTTTTAGTGTGTGAGTTATAAAGATCAGTTATAAGAAGCAAATGCTGTGGATGTGGAGTATTTAAAATTTGTTGTTACAGTAGGTCTCTGGCAAGATGACCAACATGCTGCAGTATTTCCATGTCTATAACTCAGAGCAAAGTTTTTTTCTTTTGGGCTATGTGGAGTTTAGGCATGGCTAAACAAATGTATCAGAGAACAGAATAACGCAACTCGTCACAATTAAGCATTACCTATAACGTGCTTCCACTTTCTGGTCTCATTTAATTTCATTATTGAATACCTGTATAACACATCTTGAATACACTATTAAGGTTTTCTTTGAGTATCAGGATGTTTGATGAACCACATGTAAGTTCACAGCAGGGCACACTCAAACATAAACATCATCTCACTTAAAACAATTTATAGGTATCAGGTAACTTAATGTGTCATTTTTAGGTATGGGGAGATAAAACAGAGTACCTGGAGAACAACTCAAGCAGACAAATGGCAAATGACCAAAATCCACTCAAAGAGTGACCAGAGAAGCAGTTAGCCCAGAGCTCTGGAGCTGTGTAATATCAGTGTTCACTAATATTTCATCCTGTTACCATATTGAGTCCAGTCAGTTACTCTCAATGTTTTTGGGATACAGGAAGAGTTCAAGTAAATGAGACAACCCTTAAGCATTCAGGGAAGATATGCTCTAAAGCAGAAGAGCTGATCAGTCTGTCCCAGTATTATGTCATATGATATCTAAAGCATGTAGTTGGATTACATATTCCATATTACGCTCTTGATTTGCTCATACATTTCTGAAATCATACCTATCAGGCTTTACTAAATTATCCACAATGATGTACTTTCCTCTGTCTCATTTACACAATGTTTCTTAATTGATATTGCATTCATCATCACAGTTAGCTCTTTTTTAATCCTTATAATCAGTGTAATAATTAAAAATATATGTAATGGTGGTCTTATTTCAATTGCTTATCCTAACATTTTGAATGTTTGAAAATAATATGAATAAGAAACATGTGCCATCATTTTGTAGAGACAATCTTACTATTACAAGCATTCCTTACCTGCTTCATTTCACTTTTCAGTTTGCTGATGCCTGTTCTTTCAGTTTTGGTGGCTCCAGTATGGCCTACCTCATGAATGGAAATAGCAAAACTGGTAGCAGTAGACTCAAAAGGTCGAACTTTAAAAAACAAACAGGGAAAAAGTTTAATAAGGACTGCTAAGCAGACTAGAAAACCATAAAATCTGTGTGGATCATGCTCACCACTCTTCTCAACACCAAACTCTTTTCCACTCAGAATGTGATGGAGGAGGTCCTTCATGTCTGAGGGACTTAGGTTCATTAGACTTTCTGAGGCTTCTTCTCCTGGACAAAAAATTACAACAGTAAATGATAATTAATTCTCCATACAGCAATGTCAATTAAATGCTATTATGTCGCTTAACAAAATACAGTCAAGTTCTGATTTATGGTCAACCAAGCTGAGGCCATTTGTACTTATGGCCAAGGGCCATAGGAAAACAAGAGGGTAAAAATGTTCTAGTAATTGCCAAAACCAGCGTTACAGGCCACAAAGGCTGTATGCCTTCTGTTTATCATGTAATTGTGTCAGTGCTACCCGTCATAGAATGATGCACTCTGCATAGAAGCAGTGAGAGAAGCCGTGGGGACCTGCAGAGGTGGTAGCCTTTCCTTCCTTCATGTACTGATACTATAGCCAACAAATACCCACAAACTAGCAATAAGTAAACAAAAAAAAAATCATTGTGCTGACATATTTACAATCTTATTAATTATCATGGCAATTATTTCCAATGCCAGTCCGAATTTTTTTAAAGTTGTGCTTTATGCAGCTGTCATACCTGTTTTGTTTCTGATCTATGCAGATGGTTAACATGGAAATGTCTTGTAAATAGTACTAATTCTGCCATTATTATTATAATTATTTCACAGGGCATTGTATGTTTTCCTACTCTTGGGGGGCTTTTAATGGTTTGTTTTAATTGTTGGTGCTCCACGTGGCTAATTCTTATGCATTCATCCCCCACTGCCTTGGTTTTTGCTCCTATGTATTGACAGTTGAAGTATGCATACCAGTGACCCACAACAGACCTGTAGAACCTCAATTTTAATGACCTGTACACTTTGTCACCTATATATGAAAAAATGACCAGTCCAAAATTGAGCTGTAAGTTGGTGCATGACTCTATAACATAAAACAAAATAAATTCTTATTCTGATAAAGTACCCTCTCATCTTCCTTTTTAACCCAGGATACTCACTTGAAAAAAACAGAATATTTCTAAATTGGTTTAGTTCCAGATACTTAATTTAATATACTGAAATAGATATTATTATAAATGTATACATTCATAAATATTTTTATAAATATAATATAATCACTTTTTTCCTTCACTGGAGAAAGTACAAAGAAATGTTTTTCTTGTCTTTTAAGCACTGTAGCTCCATGGTGATCCTAAAGTCTCTCTGCTGGTTAGGTGTTCATTTAAAAAATCTTGCCTCAAAGCCTCCTTAAGCTCAATAGAAATTTTACTCTGGATTCCTAATAGACAATAATGGGGATGTACCTGAACAGTGCAGACTTCGAGCCAGTTCTGTTGCCATCACCTGGATGATGAGTCCAATCCTCATCCTTAACATATCTCCAAATAAGCTTGGTTGAGATCTTACATACATTGCCAAATACACCAGAATCTCCTGCAGCAAAAACATTAATAAACAAATGAGGTCTGGGAAATTAAGTTTTTTTTACAGCTCTGCTAGCAACCAAACCTTCCCAAAAAACTGACTACAGTGAGATTAATAAACTAAGGTCTTAGTTTCTATGGGTGTTATGTTTTTATGTTTTAGTTGACAACATTTAATGGAGGTAAATTTAAAAGGTTCAGATGTTAAATCAGCAAATGGGAAGAATAAATAAATACACCAGTTCAGGACTTGGTGCCAAAGAGCATGCTGAGCACTGATATAAAAGAGTTCTGACAAGGCTGGTAGAAGCAGTAAAAGCAGGGTTACAGTCATAAATCATAACAAAGAGTGAACAATAATTATGACCCACAAAGAACTAGTATCACAAGACTATATCTGGTAGTATAATTACAATAATCCCAGAATGTACTATACAATATCAGTAATTCTCTCCACTTATATTTTGAACCAACTCAGAACTCAGAAAATACCCTGGCAGCAGTCAGCCAGAAAGTCTGCATAGGACACCACACTATTGCAGGCCACAATCACAAACACAGTTGGCCAAGTTAGGGTCTTTGGGTGAAAACCAGTTGTTTATAAGAATGTAAGTAAGTAAAGTAATTAAAAATGTATTTTTTGGATCGCCTATCGCAGACAAACTTTTCAAGGTGCTAAAGAATAAAACCTAGAATAAAATTAAATATCAAAAACATAAAGTATATCAAAATCATAAAAACATACAGTAGAATAAGATGAAGTATCAACTAAACAAAATACAAAACAAGGCTACCCAAATGGCTGTCTGAACAAATGAGTCTTAAGCTGACTCTTAAACAGTTAAGGTCAACTACAGTGGAAAACTGCTCCATAACCTTGGATAAATTACTTGAAATGCATGATCCCTACATGTCTTTATTCTGGTACGAGGACCTGAAAGGAGATCTAAATGAGCAGATCATAGAGCATGGCCTGAGATGTAATGTTGAAGGAGGGTTGTAATATATTGGAGAGCTTGACCATGCAGAGCTCTGTAAGTAAGAACTACAATCTTAAACTGGATCCTAAATTCTACTGGGTAGAGCATGTAAAATTGAGGAAATTTGTGTGAATGTGTTAAAAGCCTGGCAGCTCCATTTGGACAGCTTGAAGACAAGACAAATGAGCTTTACTTAGACTGGTAAAGAAGGAATTACAATAATCCAGACATGATGATATAAAACCATGGATCTCTCAGCCCTGGCAACAACGAATCTCAACTTGGCTAAACTTCTTAAGCGAATAAACAGCAATGACTGAGACATCTAAAATGTGAAACAAAACTCAAAGACTGGTCAAATATGACATCTAAATTACATAGGGATGCATGAGAAGAAGTGGAGATGGTGGAATATTTTGGAGAAACTGCTGGGTGCAGATTAGAAAGGGCAAAGATTAAAACCTCAAGTTTTCTGGGTATTTAAGTAGTTGGCAAGTTGCCAATTATTGACTTCCTTCAAACAGTCAACCAAAGAAGACAGCTAGTTATTTTGGTTTAAAAGAACAATAAAGCTGAATGTCTTCAGCATAATGGTAAGAGATGCCATTAAAAAATTGATAATTTGAGCTAGAGGAAGCAAGGGTGCAGACCTATAAACATCTGGGAGTGAAGCTGGATGATAAATTGGACTGGACTGCCAATACTGATGCTCTGGGAAAGAGCGGAAAGAGCGGACAGAGCCGACTATACTTCCTTAGAAGGCTGGAGTCTTTCAACATTTGCAATATGATGCTACAGATGTTCTATCAGACGGTTGTGGTGAGCATCCTCTTCTACGCAGTGGTGTGCTGGGGAGGCACCACAAAGAAGACGGACACCTCACGCCTGGACAAACTGGTGAGGAAGGCAGGCTCTATTGTAGGCACAGAGCTGGACAGTTTGACATCCGTGGCAGAGTGAAGGGCGCTGAGCAGGCTTCTGTCAATCAAGGAGAATCCAATGCATTCACTGAATAGTATCATATCCAGACAGAGGAGCAGCTTCAGTGGCCAACTGCTGTCACTGACCTGCTACGCAGTGAAAACAAGATAGGTCACAGAACAGACCCTTGGGACATCCCACAAATCAAAGAAGCAGAAGCAGAATGACACGTGAAGACAGGGGAAAAATTTGAATTCCAGACTCAAGGCATACTAACCAGAAACTAAACCATGGGTGAAGCTCTGTGAGACAGCAATTCCGCCTACTGTATTGTTATGTCATTCACCAGTAATTTCATCCACTTACTCATCTATTTTTAAACCATATAATGTGGGACTGTGGAGCAGGTGTCTATGTTGTTGTTGTAAATCAGCTCTAGCTAGAGCACCATTCAATAATTCTAGTCTGCACAAATGAATTTGTGAGCACATTTCTGCATCCTTAATTTGTTCTTTGCCGTTTGTTTGGCTTTATGAACTAGTATGTTAAAATCCAAAAAGTTTGGTATACATGTATAAAGAATTAGAAAAGTGCAAACATCTACACACAATTCTGTTATTGTAAGCAAGGGTCAGTAATATAGTTAAAAAGAGATGAATCATTCTATTATGCATAGTAATGTAAATTTTAAGCAAACACGTAAAGATAGAAGGATTAACACATTAAAAATAGCTTGCCTTAATGCTAGAAGTATCAAAAATAAGGTAAGTGAGTTGGAGTTGTATGTAGCAGAGCACAATTATGATATTATAGCAATAACGGAAACCTGGCTAAATAACAAAGATGGGGATGAGTGTAACATAGAGGGATACACATTTTTTAGGAAGGATAGACAGAACAGAAAAGGAGGTGGGGTTGCTGTTTATGCCAAACAGGAATTAAATGTAAGTCATCTTCAGTTGGATGATGAGCCCCATCTTAGTGAGGACATGTGGCTTCGCCTGGAAAATATTAGGGAAAAAGGTCTCATTTTAGGAGTGTGTTATAGACCACCCAATTCAGACAGTAATTTCAACACACATCTTTTTAGTAATATCAAAAAGGCAAGTTTACAGGGGGATATTATAGTCATGGGGGACTTTAATTATCCAAATATTAACTGGGATAACCTTACAGATGGAGGAGCACAAGAGCAGGAGTTTTTAGAAGTAATCAGCGACTGTTTTTTAACACAGCATGTTAAAGCACCAACAAGGGGTGACGCCTGTCTGGATTTAGTATTCTGTAATAATCAGGATAGAATTGAGGGTGTAGAGGTGATTGAACCACTAGGGTCAAGTGACCATAATGTAATACAATTCTCAGTATTTTGTAAGAGTACAGATGCAAAGACTAAAATTGTTAAGTTGAACTTTAGTAGGGCTAATTTTGAGCAGATGCGACAAAGTCTAAGTAGGATAGACTGGGATAAGCTTTTAAATGTGGAGACAGTCGAGGAGCAGTGGAACAGGTTTAAAAATGTTTTACATGTAATGCAGGACAGATACATACCTAAATTTGGAAGTAATAGGAAACTAAAAAAATCTCCACGATGGATTAATAAAGATTTAAAAAGAAGTTGCAAAGGAAAAACTGCTGTATAAGGCATATAAGACTAATGACTGCAAAGAGAACCGTAGCGTATGAGAAAATGAGGGCAACCATTAAGAAGGATATCAGAGAGGCTAAAAGACAGTTGGAGAGGAATATAGCAGATAAGGAAAGAAGACCCCAAGAGATTCTTTCAGTATTTTAGTAGTAAAAGAACAGTTAAGGAGGAGGTCAAGTTCATCAGGAATAGTAAAGGGAATTAAAAGATACAGACAATGAAATAGCAGATGCCCTAAACTTACATTTTTCTGAGGTGTTTACAAGTGAGCAAGTGGATAACCTGCCAGAGGTAAACACAACTACTAAGGAGGTACTGAGGGATTTGGAAATTGTAGAGGGAGAAGTGCTGCTCAGATTAAATAAGATGAAATCAAACAAATCACCAGGCCCAGATAATATTTATCCTCGTGTTCTTAAGGAGGCTAGTGAGTACATATATAAACCCTTGACACATATTTTTAGGAAGTCACTGTGCACTGGAGAGATTCCAAAGGACTGGAAAATGGCAAATATCATCCCATTATATAAAAAGGGTGACAGGGCAGATCCAAGCAACTATAGGCCAGTAAGCTTAACAAGCATCACAGGAAAATTAATGGAAGGAATTATTAAGGATAAGATTGAGCAACACATGACAAGGACAGGAGTTATTCTGAACAGTCAGCATGGGTTCAGAAGGGGAGGTCGTGTTTTACTAACATGTTGGAATTCTATGAGGAGGCAACAAAAGGATACGATCAAAGTGGAGCTTATGATATTATTTATCTGGACTTTCAGAAAGCATTTGATAAGGTGCCACATGAGAGGTTGGGCATCAAGTTAAAAGAAGTGGGAGTTCAGGGTGATGTTTTTAGATGGGTGCAGAATTGGCTCAGACACAGGAAGCAGAGGGTGATGGTGCGAGGAACCTCATCAGAACTGGCGATGTTAAGAGTGGTGTTCCACAGGGGTCAGTGCTAGGGCGCTGCTATTTTTAATATATATAAATGATTTAGATAGGAATATAAGTAACAAGCTGGTTAAGTTTGCAGATGATACCAAGATAGGTGGATTAGCAGATAATTTGGAATCCGTTATATCATTACAGAAGGACTTGGATAGCATACAGGCTTGGGCAGATTTGTGGCAGATGAAATTTAATGTCAGTAAATGTAAAGTATTACACATAGGAAGTAAAAATATTAGGTTTGAATACACAATGGGCGGTCGAAAATCGAGAGTACACCTTATGAGAAGGATTTAGGAGTCATAGTGGACTCCAAGCTATCAACTTCAAACAGTGTTCAGAAGCCATTAAGAAGGCTAACAGAATGTTAGGTTATATAGCACGATCTGTGGAGTACAAGTCCAAGGAGGTTATGCTCAACCTTTATAATGCACTGGTGAGGCCTCATCTTGAGTACTGTGTGCAGTTTTGGTCTCCAGGCTACAAAAAGGACATAGCAGCACTAGAAAAGGTCCAGAGAAGAGCGACTAGGCTGATTCCAGGTCTACAGGGGTTGAATTATGAGGAAAGATTAAAAGAGCTGAGCCTTTACAGTTTAAGCAAAAGAAGATTAAGAGGTGACATGATTGAAGTGTTTAAAATTATGAAGGGAATTAGTACAGTGGATCGAGACTTGTATTTTAAAATGAGCTCATCAAGAACACGGGGACACAGTTGGAAACTTGTTAAGGGTAAATTTCGCACAAACATTAGGAAGTTTTTCTTTACACAAAGAACGATAGACACTTGGAATAAGTTACCAAGTAGTGTGGTAGACAGTAAGACGTTAGGGACTTTCAAAACTCGACTTGATGTTTTCTTGGAGGAAGCAAGTGGATAGGACTGGCGAGCTTTGTTGGGCTGAATGGCCTGTTCTCGTCTAGATTGTTCTAATTCTAATTCTAGTTCTAATTCTAATTCAAAAATAGCCACAAAGCAGACCTTCAGAGGTCAGCCCAAAAGAGGTTCACCCCTTTCCACTTATTTTCACAACAACTGTCTGCTGGCTTCCAGACTAACAGGACCCAAAATGGGGAAACTAATATAAAGTATTTTCTAAAGATATCTATAAAGTCCTAAAATATCACAAATGCCTTATAAGACTGAGGAATGCTGAGATAAACCAAAACAATGAATCTTTAAAAAAGAAGGATTCATTAACAAAAATAGAAAAGGGAAAAGTAGTACAAATAAAGCAAAATGGAGCTGCCTAAAAGGCAATCCAAAGAAAATAAGTCCCAATGCTCAATTTAGGATCAGAATCCAAAGAACAGTAGCACAAAAAAATCCAAGAACCAGAACAATCAAGAAATAACGATACTCACTATTAAACACCATCACAAACTAAATGAACTGCTACTGAATCCTTTCCTTTGGGCTACCTATCAAGCCAGAGGGAGGACACAGCTGCAGTGATGTCAGAGTGGTCTCAACTCCCTGGGTTCCACCCACAGAGAACAAGGAATGGGTACCAGTTTAAATTCACACTGCATAATGAATAATACACATAACCAACAAAAATAACACAAAAGCCTGAAAAATAATGATTTTAAGTTAATAAAAACAACAGACAAACATCCATTATCCAACCCGCTATATCCTAACTACAGGGTCACAGGGGGGTCTGCTGGAGTCAATCCCAGCCAACAGAGGGCGCAAGGCAGGAAAAAAACCCCGGGCAGGGCGCCAGCTCACCACAGGGTGTGCACACACACCAAGCACAGACTAGGGAACAATTTAGAATCTCCAATCTCTAACCTGCATGTGTTTGGAAGGAAACCAGATTACCCGGAGGAAACCCACACAGACACGGAGAGAACATGCAAACTCCACTCAAGGAGGACCCGGGAAGCGAACCCAGGTCCCCTAACTGCGAAGCAGCAGCACTACCCACTGCACCACCGTGCTGTCCACAGACAAACAGACAACATAAAATGGAACATGGGGCAGGAGGAGTTTCAGACCTTGTGAAAAGCATGAAATTTTGAAAAAGAAAAAAACATTATCTCTGGCCAGAAAATCTATGGGGTATTGTGAAGAGGAAGATGCAATACGCCAGATCTAACAATTCAGAAGAGCTGAAGGCCACTATCAGAGCAACATTGGCTCTCATAACACCTGAGCAGTGCCACAGACTGATCGACTCCATGCCACGCTGCATTGCTGCAGTAATCCAGGCCAAAGGAGCCCCAACTAAATATTGAGTGCTGTACATGCTCATACTTTTCATGTTCATACCTTTCAGTTGGCCAACATTTCTAAAAATCCTTTTTTGCATTGGTCTTAATTGATATTCTAATTTTCTGAGATATTGAATTTGGGACTTTCATTAGTTGTCAGTTATAATCATCAAAATTAAAAGAAATCAACATTTGAAATACATACACTTGTTGAATGGAATTACTGAAATAAATCAACTTTGTCATGATATTCTAATTTTATCACTGGCATCTGTATATAATTAGATTTGTATATAGCAAGGTTTAGTTCCAAAACTTTTTAAATCAATTAAATCTTATTTAGAAATACTAAGATGCGTATGTTATTCTACTATGTAACATTTTATGATACTTGTATCTGCAAGATAATAATAAAATAATAAAAGAAATATAAGTCATAAAAGTAAAAAAAAAAAGAACTAGCATATGTGGGAACTAAACATTTCAAAATTCAAAAGGCACGGGTTCAGAAAATTTGAATGATACCTGGGTAAGAACTGCTATGCTTATGTCCTGCCCACTGGCTTCATAAATCAGTTTGTTTAGCTCATCTGGTGGCAGTGGTCTACATGTTAGAAAGACACAAAGGAATTATTTTGCAGCAAATAAAAATATTATTCACAATATGCTCATATTTTGCACAGTGCTGTGTTAAAGTTTCTTGACACAGGTTTGTTTTTCAGGCCTGGATAGTACAAATGTGCAGTTTCTCCTTTTTTACACAATACATTCTTATGACCAGGCACACTTCCAGACATACAGTACACTCATGGATAATCATAGAGAAAGTAATGTCCAGTATTTTAAGACCTAGAACTTATTTGGTATTTGAAATAATGCAGTATATTCAACAGACTTTTCTATGCTGACAAGAGTGTTAATAGTGTTGTCTCACAGTTCCAGTCCAGGTGTGATTTCTTGCCTGATCGCTATCTGTGTGAAGTTTGTAAGTTCTCTTTGGTTTTGTATGGATGGCACCACATTTTTCACCCCACATATCAAAGGCAAGCATACTAGGTTAACTGGCAATACCAAACTGGATCATTGTGAGTGAGCACAGGTGTGAGCTTTTATGTAAGAAAAGGCAAAAAATCACAGAAGGCAAAGTTGATGGTAAGATGGATGAAAATTTGTTCATTTAAAAAAATCCATGGTATGTACAGTTTCTGTTGTGGTATAAAGAAACATTTGAGGTAAAGTTTTGTTTTCTTATAAATTTCACCAAGGCAACAGAAAATATATGACAGAATGACAAGTTACTGTTTCTTGGTTTATGAATTTCATTTTTGAGTGTATTCACATTAATTATCACTAATTTACTGTATGTTTTGAACCATTCTACTACTACAAGTCCTATAACAAGCATAAAAGGGGAGCTTAAAAGAAAAGTAATGTTTATTTGTCTAATATTACTAAAATTTTCTATAGACAATTTTATGAATGGCACTAAACAATAATAATGAAAACCTAACTAGATGAAGAAAAGTGAGAAGGGAATATCTCTCTGACTCCAGTAGTTGAATATGCTCAGTAATAAGTAGACTAATAATTAGAAAACAATAATGAATATGTAAATCATACATGACTATGGGTAAAGACTCGTAATCACATATTTTAAATTTACACATAAAAACAAAAGAAGCTGAAAGTTTTAACTGTATCTTTGGAGAAAACCAAAGTTACGCTGAAAATAGAAAACTATTTAAATTTAGGCCTGCAATTAAAGTTTGAGTAGGAATGAAAAACCATTCTTCTATAATTATAGTTTAACAGAAAAGACTTGTATAGCTATTACAGGAAACAAGTAATAAGGTCATAAACAGATGCTAACACACTACTGCCATGCCAGAGTTACCATTAACTGGAGAACCCTTAAATGAATGTGCAATGTCCAATATCTGTCACACTTTTCTTCAAACTGTACCCTACCCAGACCTTACACTACAGGAATAATGTGAATAACGGTATGGACAGAATTCTTCATTTTCACCTGTCCATACTTAAAAGTCATGCCGGCATTTTTAAAAGTATCCATTTCTAGGGAGCATTTTCAAGTGTTGAAAATGCTGGTGTAGTGTAGATGAAAGGTGTAAATGGTGCTAAATATCTGCATTTTCAAAGAAAAAACATAGTAGTCTGGACAAGGTTTAAATTCTCCTTCTGCCTGCATAGGTTTCCATTTAGTAGCAGTACAGGTGAATTCATCCTGGGCTGGTACCTGCCATGCAACCAGTGCTGGCAGGTTAGCCTCTGGCACCCACAACCCAGAAATAAATTAAGTGGGTACAAAATTGTATGAATAAATAGCAAGTATAGGGAGAACAGACATACTCTACACAGGACTTGAATGCAGGGATTAAGAGTTATGAGCCTGTAGCAGTGCTATCCCAGCAGTCCCAAAGGGGATTGCCTTCATTCGATGTCTGAAAGTGGTGCAGGGGCTACTGGGGACAAGGGAAAACTTAAGAAGGGACTGACAAAGCAGCAAGGAAAAGGTCTGTGTTTCTGTGTATCCTGTGTATCCCGTCCCTCATAGTAACTGTGACGTCATTTATACCCTGAATCATTTCTCGTAAGGATGAATGGACTGTCTCGTTCTTGCCTGTTGTAGAATAATGGTGGATTAGTCGTTGTGCAACTTTGGAGGGAGTGCTCCTACATATTTCACCCCTCGCCATTTAGGACTATTGGGAAGACTGTTTAATTAATTTCTTATGGAAGCTGATCTCGGGATCGTCATTGTCAATCTGGAATAGTTTTCCAATCTGAAATAGTTTGCCAATTTGGAATTCACCAGGCTAATACAGTGGAGCACTTTAAAACACATTACTTTAACATGGTTTTCATAGCTTCATCTTAGTTTAATCCTGATGCTCTGTATATTCAATTAATTATCATGATTATTAATGGTGGCTCCAAAATCCTTACTAATCCCTACTTTCTCTTCTGTTCTTTTTCCGATTTTCTGTGGTGGGGACCTGCGCCACCACCACCTGGTCAAAGCACTGTGATATCCCTACATTGATGGATTAAAGGCCAGAAGTCCACATGACCGTCATCATCAAGTTCTTCCATGAGAACCCTGAATACCATGAGGACTGATTGAGGTCATTTATGTTAGGTAGAATGCCTAGAGGGGGCTGGGTGGTCTTGTGGCCTGTAACCCCTGCAGATTTTATTTTTTTTTCTCCTGGCATCTGGAGTTTTTTTTGTTTTTTCTGTCCTCCCTGGCCATTGGACATTAGTTTTTTCTATGTTAATTAGTGTTCCCTTATTCTAATTTTAATTTATTTTGTCTTTTTCTCTTACTTCATCATGTAAAGCAGTTTGAGCTACATAATTTGTATGAGAATGTGCTATATAAATAAATGTTGTTGTTGTTGTCATCATCATCTTTGCTTCAAACCATTTCATCTGTTTCTGCTGCATTGGAACTGTGATGAGGATGTTGTTGTGAGTGTTTATTGCGGAGTTGACTTTTGTGTGTTATATTTACATTGACAAAAGGGATTGAGTGAGTTGTGTGATTTTTGATGTTATTATTTGATTTTTCACCTAATATATTTCACACATTTGTTTGTTATTTCGTGTCTCTGTCTGTGAGTGGGTGTGTTCCTGGAATCCCAACCTAAAAAATAAATTAATCACCGTCCTATCGACATTGTGAATCTGAGCAGCACAGGACTGCTACAAGGCATCAGTGCTAACTACTATGCCATCCTCTTTTATAAATGTGTTGTGAAAGTTTTCTGGTTTATCTGCCTGATTTCAAACTGAAAGGCACATTTATATAAAACTCAGAATTACAAAAATACTTACGCAGTAATAACTTTCTCACGAGGCTCTGGAGGAAGACCAACAGTCAGCTGCTTCTGATGAGAGATAAGGTCCGTACATGCCTATAATACAAAATAAGAAGCACATGACTGCTTTTAACAGGACAAATGTTAAAAATAAAAAGTTTTCAAATGAACAGTATGAAAGATGGAAAGATTTTTTTAACAATGCTGAAAATCTTTAGAACCAAAATATGACAAATATTGCAAAGTAATATAGAGATTATACAACTTCTTTAATTGAAACAGCCATGAGGCCTCTACAAATGGATTGCAGAGCGTACAAGAATAACTGGAGAGCAAAATTAAGGAAAAACAATGGAATGAGCCACATTTTTTTGCTGTAAGAGGTTTATTCATAACTATTAAATGCTCAAGAGTAATGCCAAAAATAAACAGGATTACATGATGTATTTTCAGACATTACTATGACACTAGGTCTTTTTACTTATTATGCTTATTATCTGTGTACAAAGCAGAGCATTCAAAGTTTTTTCTTTGAGGTATTTAACATGAAAAATTAGAACAATGGATGCAATGGCATTAGGGGGCAATGAAAGGAAGTTTTGAGGTTTGGTGCCCTAGAGTCCATATAAGTATCCCGTAGCACAGAGTATAATTTGACATAGTCTTCTCCTTCTTCTTTCGGCTGCTCCCGTTAGGGATCGCCACTGTGGATCATCTTCTTCCATATCATTCTGCCCTCTGCATCTTGTTCTGTTACACCCATTACCTGCATGTCCTCTCTCACCACATCCATAAACCTTCTCTTAGGCCTTCCTCTTTTTCTCTTCCCTGATAATTCTATCCTTAGCATCCTTCTCCCAATATACTCAGCATCTCTCCTCTACACATGTCCAAACCAACGCAATCTCGCCTCTCTGACTTTGTCTCCCAACTGTCCAACTTGAGCCGACCCTCTAATGTACTCATTTCTAATCCTATCCATCCTTGTCACACCCAGCGCAAATCTTAGCATCTTTAACTGTGCTACCTCCAGCTTTGTTTCCTGCTTTCTGGCCAGTGCCACTGTCTCCAGCCCATAAAACATAGCTGGTCTCACAACTGTCCTGTATGCCTTCCCTTTCACTCTTGCTGATATCCGTCTGTCACAAATCACTCCTGACACTTTTCTCCACCCATTCCACTCTGCCTGCACTCTATTCTTCACCTCTCTTCCACAATCCCCATTACTCTGTACTGTTGATCCCAAGTACTTAAACTCATCCACCTTCATCAACTCTACTCCTTGCATCCTAACCATTCCACTGACCTCCCTCTCATTTACACATATTTATTCTGTCTTGTTCCTACTGAACTTCTTTCCTCTCCTCTCTAGAGCATATCACTACCTCTCCAGGGTCTCCTCAACATGCTCCTGTAAGTATAATTTCACATAGTAATCTCTGAAAAATCATCATGTAATCCTGTTTATTTTTGGCATTACTATTGAGCATTTAATAGTTATGAATCAACCACTTATAGCAGAGAAATGTGGAAATGTTTTCTTATTTTATTATTTGACATTGTGTTAACATCCTCCTCTCTTCAGCTTCCTTCCTCCACATTTCTCTCCTCTCTATATGTGGATATTATGAGACAAAATGTTTAAAACATACAGTAAGGTAAGAAATAAGTTACGGTGGTTGTGGAAGATGCTTTCTTAATGTTGATTATTCATAAATACATATATATAAATAATATAGACTTATATATATATATATATATATATATATATATATATATATATATATATATATATATATATACTGTATAGATGGATAGATAGATAGATAGATAGATAGATAGATAGATAGATAGATAGATAGATAGATAGATAGATAGATAGATAGATAGATAGGGCCATATGAAAAAGTTTG
Source organism: Polypterus senegalus (assembly GCF_016835505.1). Classification (NCBI taxonomy): domain Eukaryota; kingdom Metazoa; phylum Chordata; class Cladistia; order Polypteriformes; family Polypteridae; genus Polypterus; species Polypterus senegalus. The sequence continues at coordinate 185,411,181 of NC_053155.1, read as the reverse complement.
AGAACCCTCTCTTAATTCTTTGGATTTTTGTTTATCATTGGTTGAGCTTTCAAAGTAACAACTTCTTTTTAGTATATGACATGCCTTATGGAAACAGTACTATTTTAGCAGTGACATTAAGTTTATTGGATTAACAGAAAATTTGCAATATGCATCCTAACAAAATTAGACAGGTGCATAAATTTGGTGCATAAATTTGGGCACCCCAACAGAGATATTACATCAATATTTAGTTGAGCCTCCTTTTGCAAATATAACAGCCTCTAAACAGCTCCTATAGCCTTTGATGAGTGTCTGGATTCTGGATGGAGGTTATTTTGACCATTCTTCCATACAAAATCTCTCCAGTTCAGTTAAATTTCATGGCTGCTGAGCATGGACAGCCTGCTTCAAATCATCCCATAGATTTTCAATGATATTCAAGTCAGGGGACTGTGACAGCCATTCCAGAACATTGTACTTCTCCCTCTGCATGAATTGCCTTAGTAGATTTCAAACAGTGTTTTCGTTCATTGTCTTCTTGGAATATCCAACCCCTGCGTAACTTCAACTTTGTGACTGATGCTTGAACATTATCCATGATGGAACCTCCACCAAATTTGACAGTAGGTAGTAGGGGTTTTTCTTAGAATGCAGTGTTTTTCTTCCACCATGCAAAGCACTTTTTGTTATGACCAAATAACTCAATTTTTGTCAGTTCAAAGCACTTTGTTCCAAAATGAATCTGGCTTGTGTAAATGAGCATTTGCATGCAGCAAGCGATTCTGTTTATGGCTTGAGTGCAGAAAGGGCTTCTTTCTCATCACACTGCCATACAGATGTTCTTTGTGCAAATTGTGCTGAATTGTAGAACGATGTACAGATACGCCATCTGCAGCAAGATGTTCTTGCAGGTCTTTGGAGGTGATCTGTGAGTTGTCTGTAACCATTCTCACAACCCTGTGCATATGCCGCTCCTGTATTTTTCTTGGCCTGCCAGACCTGGGTTGAACAGCAACTGTGCCTGTGGCCTTCCATTTCCTGATTGCATTCCTTATAGTTGAAACTGACAGTTTAACTCTCTTAGATAGCTTTTTGTAGCCTTCCCCTAAACCAAGATACTGAACAATCTTTGTTTTCAGAGTTGCTTTGAGGATCCCATGCTGTCCCTCTTCAGAGGAGAGTCAAAGGGAAGCACAACCTGCAATTGACCACCTTAAATACCTTTTCTCAAGATTGGACACACCTGTCTATGAAGTTCAAGGCTTAATGAGCTAATCCAACCAATTTGGTGTTGTAAGTAATCAGTAATGTGCAGTTACATGCATTAAAATCAGCAAAATTACAAGGGAACCCAAATTTTTGCACAGCCAGTTTTTCACATTTGATTTAATTTCATACAACTAAATACTGCTTCACTAAAAATCTTTGTTCGGAAAACACCCAGGTACTCAGATGTTCCTTGGAAATGAAAGACATACCACTGTGATCTTTTTTGTTGAAAGTAGAGTAAATTATTATGCAGGCTGACAGGGGTTCCCAAACTTTTTCATATGACTGTAGATAGATAGATTATTATTATTATTATTATTATTATTATTATTATTATTATTATTATTATTATTATTATGTGTGTTTAAGAGTGTGCCTACAGTAACAACTGGAAACGAAGGCTCTGCTTGTCTACCACTTTACTGAAGCACTCAATTATAACTTAAAGCCAGTCTACTGCAAGGAATACACACACACATTGTGTTTATTTAGATTTGGATGCAAAAATAAATTAACATGTTTTTGGGCTTTGGAAAGTACAGGACAAATTGACAGAATATGCAAATACCATAGAAATGGGACTGCATCTGGGAACTGAATCAGGGTTCTTTTCTCATGAGTGTGTAAAGTTGTGTGTTTGTTCAACTTTCGATTTACTCCAGTTATAAAAGTGAATCTTGGTAGAGAATGGAATGAATGGGTTTAGGTGCTACTTTTTGAAAAACTGAACTGTACCTCAGCCAGAACCTCAACTTTTTTCCGAAGCAAGCCAGAGATGTAGCGGATCAGTCCCCACTCTTTGCTGACTCCTGCCTTACTGTATAGCTCACAAAGTAGACTGTGAACTGTTACTGTGTGCTGGCTTGAAAGGTTTGTGTCCCACTCTGGGCCCCTGTACAAAAAAAAATGTTAACTGATGATGGATCAAATATATTAAGAAAGACCAGGGCACAGGTCTCATCAGATTTGAAATGTGATTTGAACAGTTTAAGAAAAAGGTAGGAGGCATTACATAAAAAGCTAGGAGTTACTGAGTTTAATATCACAATATCACATGTTCAAATCTCATTCTAGGCTCCTCATTTGACCTTGCAGAATTCATGTTAAATTACTGAAATTCAAATGCATATGGTGCCTTGCACTAGCATTCTGTTCCTTCACCACTTCTCTAATTTTAGTAAACAACACAGTATTACAATGTCAAATTAATAAAGTATTGGTGATTTAAAAAATATTACAGTGAACACAATTTTAATGTAGAATTCAGTAAAATTAGAAAATTTGTCAAGGGACTGAATACATTTGCATGGAATTTATACATGGTATCTTTCTATTATGTGTGGCACTGGCAATAGGAACAATTCACGTCCTTGTCCATTGACTTTTCCAGATGTCTTTTAGCCCATCTATGGCTGCACATGTCACTTGTTTATATGTACAATCCTTCGAGCTTCCAAGAATTGACTTGAATACTTTAATGCAACCTTAGTCCATGATTATAATCTATATATATAATTCACTAAGGCAAGACAACCATGGAAAGCACGTCGGAAGGGGCGTGGATTCACTAAGGCGCCGACAAGTGAGACACCTATGACGCACGCAGGAAGGAGCCATGCCCACCAACTCCAAGACCATTGGATACGACGACAACTCACAGGGCCATGCCCACCAACTCGGACATGACGACACAGAATAAATGGTGTCATTTATATTCGTCTGTCGTAGAGGCCACATGCAATGCAGGTCAGGTTAATGTCATGTCATGTAATGCACCTCCGAGCTACATTGACTGTTCATAGAGGCATGTTTCTAGCGGAGGTGAATCGCCATATGCAGTGTGTGAAACGGTTTGTGAGGGGTATCCCATGGGATCCTTACAATCCTTTACAACTGAGGTTAAAGCACAATGAAGTAAGCAGTCTTTAAAAACCGAGTTTTTGGTTACGACACACGACCGCGTGCATCATAGCAAACTGTTTTACGCGCTACATACAGCTATTCGCATCCATGAAAACATGCGTCTTCTTAGATGCTCCTGCAGGAACACGGAAGACGTTTCCCTGCCCACCAACACTCCTTTTTCACCGGCCGGTGTCTATCCGGACGCAAAACTCACTGACCACCCAGTTGGTCCCTTTCGTCTGTGGTAAGAGTCCACATGCATGTCTGAGCCACGCGGTGTTTGTTATGCTGCGGGTTGTGTTGTATTTTGCTCTCTCCAGAGTTCCATCTTTTCATTCACTTACTGTTGTATTCTCACAACAACCCGTTTTAGACATCCGTGTCTTTCCAGAAGTGTTTAGCATTCAATAAAAATTATGCATGAGAATGACCTGTGTGTACCCAGCGCAGAGGCGTGGGTAAGCCGTTGAACCCCATTCGGGCTGCAAGCCGTGGAATTCCCACTAAGTGTGACTCATACGCTCCCACTCATTACGTCCCTACCCTTTGTACACACCCCCCTCCCACCTCGCTACTACCGTGGTCGGGTATCTTGGTGGATTATATATAGAAAAGCAGCCAAAACCGAGGGGTATCCCATGGGATCCTTAAAACATTCCATTACAACTGAAGTTAAAACACAATGAAGTCAGCAGTCTTTAAAAACTGAGTTTTCGGTTACGACGCACAACCACGTGCACCATTGCAAACTGTTTTACACGCTACATACAACAATTCACATCTGCGACAAACATGCGTCTTCTTAGATGCTCCTGCACTTTGTTCACACCCCCCTCCCACCTCGCTACTACAGTGGTCGGGTGTCTTGGTGGATTATATATAGAAAGGCAGCCAAAACCGCACAGAGCAATGAAAAGTCTAGAGTTCCATCTTTTCATTCACTTTCTGTTGTATCCTTAAACCCTCCCTTTTTAGACAACTGTGTCTTTCCAGAAGTGTTCAACCATCAATAAATAATTATGCAGCGTTTGTTATGCCACTGGTTCACTATTGTGTTGTATTTTGCTCTCTCCAGAGTTCCATCTTTTCATTCGCTTACTGTTGTATTCTCACACCAACCCGTTTTAGACAACCGTGTCTTTCCAGAAGTGTTTAGCATTCAATAAATAATAATGTGTGACATTGAGCATGTGTCTACCCGGCGCAGAGAGGCGTGGGTAAGCCGTTGAACCCCATTCGGGCTGCAAACCATGGAATTCCCACTAAGTGCGACTCATACGCTCCCACTGGTTGCGTCCCTACCCTTTGTACACACCCCCCTCCCACCTCGGTACTACCGTGGTCAGGTGTCTTGGTGGATTATATATAGAAAAGCAGCCAAAACCACACAAGGCAATGAAACATCTATGTCAGTCACAGGTGCATCTGGACTGTGTAAAGACGACAACTCAAGTGATAAGTTGGAGGTGGGCACATGAGCGGGCAGTGCATACTGAATGAGAAATCAGCAGACTAGCATGATGGACGGAGCTGAATGGACGTCCTTCTCCTCTCCTCCCGTTCCAACCTCCGCGCCGTGCACCCCCATCCCTCCGTCTGGCAGGAGAAGGCGCGATTGCGGTCCGCCAGTTTTCAGTCATGGACGATTGTGTGTTGGTTCATTCCGTGCATTGTTACAATGTTGCTTTTCTTGTTGATTTATTACATTACCGATTTTTCAAATGTTAATTTTCTCCCTGTGCTTAAAAATCATTAAAAAAACCGGCCTTATTGTGCGGCGTATGGTACGCCGCGGGTTGGCTAGTGAAACTATAACATCATTCTGTCTTGTACTGTATGTGCCTCAGAATCATTGATGATCTGAAATGGGCTTAATGACATGGTTTAATAAATAGGATCTGCTAAGCTTCATTGCTGGCCAAAGGTGGAATTACAGTACATGTTCTGTTTGTTTGTCATCAAAACCAAACTTTGGAATTCTGCCATGATTATTGCTGGAACCTGGAACGATTTTAATTTAAACACTTTAATATCAGCCCTTCACTTTCTAAGCCTGATGTTCTATTATAGGGCCAAGGGGTGCTGGAATGTTTTATGGTAGAAACAAAAATAAGGTGCCAACAAACCCTGTATGGGACACCGATACATTTCAGTGAACCCTAAACCACCAACAGAATCACCAAGCAACCTAACATAAACTAAATTCTAGTAGTAAATCAGAAAACTCAGAAAAAAAAAAATTCACATTGAGAGTGTGTTCACTTTACATGAACAGTGTGATCAAAATACAAATCAAAACCAAATATCTGGAGCTTTGAGACAGCAGCAACAATACCTGTTACACATGCCACCTTAAAAAACTGTATTTTTAAAATGGTTCATGACTTACTTGATGACATATAAAATATACAGTATATCTGCTTGGTCTTGTAATGTTGGGCATTCCTTTAACTGTTGCACCAAGTACTCACAGTCCACATTTCCATGAGCATCCATTGGTAAATTCAAATTACATCCACGGTCCTGCTGGAAATGTATGGAAATTAGATTAAGAGATGTAAAACAGATTTACATTTTAACCTTACATCAACCCTGAATAAAAAAAGAAAAATGGAAAACTATAGACAGAAAAAAGCAAAGAAATAAAAATGAAAGTAATATTCTAAGAATAAATTACCATGGAATTAGAAGGGACAAGTTGCGTCAAACTAATCAGAATTTTACAAGCTGGAAATACAATACAATACAATTTATTTTTGTATAGCCCAAAATCACACAAGAAGTGTCACAATGGGCTTAACAGGCCCTGCCTTTTAATAGCCCCCCAGCCTTGACTCTCTAAGAAGACAAGGAAAAACACCCCCCAAAAAAAAACCTAGTAGGGAAAAAATGGAATAAACCTTGGGAAAGGCAGTTCAAGGACAGACCCCTTTCCAGGTAGATTGGACGTGTAGTGGGTGTCAAAAAGAAGGGGGTAAATACAATACAATACACAGAACAAAACACAAGTAATCCTCAATACAATAATATAATATAATATAATATAATATAATATAATATAATATAATATAATATAATATACAGAAATAGAAGGTATGTTCAGAAACAATGACAAAAACAGAGTTTACTTAGGCTATATTGTATCAATTCCTTATTTACAGAGTATAGACCAAAGGATGAGAATACACACAGACCCTGAAAAAAACAGTTGTTTAATTTCTTTTTAAATCATTCAGTTCCTTATTGTACTGGGCTTAAAATCTGTAATTAAAATGCTCATTTTTTTGTCCAGTTCACCATTGTGAGAGTCTACAGCCTATCCCAAATGCACTGACAGCAAGGTAGGAAGCCCTTGGATAAGGAGACAGTCAGTAACAGGGACACACCCACTCACAATCAAAAGGTACCAATTTAGAGATACCAATTAACCTAACCAACATGCCTTGGGGATGCATGGGGAAGACTAGAGCATCCAGAGGAACATCCAGAAGAACCTGGGTGAAAATATGCAAACTCCACATATAAATGGCAATAGCTGAATTCCAAACTCAGGTCCCTGGAGCTCTATGTTAAATTGAACTAAATTAAATGCAAAATTATGTTCAGGTTCTTTACTTTACTTTGCTGTATACATTAACTGTTAACTCCAAAATAATCTGTAAAGGTTTGCTGGGATAGACCTTGGCACCTTTGTAACCTGAATTTGTTTAAGCGAATGTTATTTATATTATGTTTAATTTTGTCTTCATCCCTTATAATTGCTTTTGCAATCTTCTTTGCATCAACCTTTAATTAATGACAGTATCCCGCCCTGCTCCTTTTGTTTTGGATTTTATGACTTTAATGTAAAGACTTCATATCTTCATGTTCCCCAGTCATTGTTTATCTCACTAACCTAGTTCACCTGTGAACAATGGCACTAGCAGCTTGTGTCTGTAGATGCTTAAACCAAAAGTCCCAACCAAAAAGAAAGTTTGGCAAACTAACATGAGATGACAAGATGTGGAATAACTGTCATGTGGCACAGGTAACATGCAGTTCAATTGTATTACAGTGTAATATGACATTGTCAGTTTGGGATTTGGGGTTCCTACCTATCCTGGAAGTTTTTCAAGCAAGGTAAATGGTAAATCATTCAAATAGGGCCACATTAGAATCACTAATTTGCCTAACTTGTACACTTTTGGGATATGCATGGACAACCAATGTACACATGGGGAGAACATGTAAACCTAACTCTGCATTGGTTTGCTGGACTCCAAAGTTTGTGTTTGTCATCCAGCTTTCTTATAATGATTTAGAAAGTGCTTATTAACTTAGTATAGCACTTCCAAATGAATGGCATGTGCTATGACACATCATAAATGAAACCAATCTTCAATCACAGTGACTTACCATTGACTTAAGATGTACAGTTTATAACACATGTACAGTACAGAATAATTTAAAAAGGAATTCTTAAAAGAAGAACAATTAGAAATTCATGACAGTGGCAGTTGCATTTGAAAGTAGATGACCCTAAATGAAACAAATAGCTGACATTTCTATACTTGTAGAATGCATATTTAGAGAAATATAAATTCTGACAGAAAATGTTGACAGCAAAAGGGTATTCATTTTAGATAATCAATAAAAGAATGCATTTGTACAAATCAACCTTCTTTAAAGAACAGTTGTAGAACTATTGTAGATATCTCAAAGACACTGGCTTTGTATCTTTGCCCTGTCATTTTCTGTGTGGAGAGTGCTTATTCCCTCCATGCTTCCATGAATTGTCACAAGGGAATTTGGCATGTTGTTAACTGGAAGTTATACATTTGACCCATTTTGAGAGAATGTGACTGTGGCTTGTGATAGCCGGGATCCCACTCAAATGGTTGCTGTTTGCCCATCACCCAATGCTGATGTGACTGGCTCCCAGTTCATGGGTGGCACAGTGGCTAGTGTTGCTGCTTCAGAGATCCAGTCTTCTGGGTTTGAATCCCATGCCCAATTATTGATTGTGTGGAATCTGGAATCTGCACATTCTCCCTAAGTGTGAGTGGCTTTAAACGGACCCTTTGTGAGTGTGAGTGTAAGTGTGCCCTGTCCTGTGTTCAGTGTTCCCAAAAGAGACTCCAGTTACCTGTGATCCAGTTTGGGTGAATTAGCTTATGCTATGTTATGTACTAAGTCAAGGAAGCAGGTATAAGATCAGCTACCTTAGGAGAATGTCCTTTCTGCCTAATTCATTTAATAATTCACCAATGCTACAAGTAGTGTTGTGTCACTAACACATCTCACGAGTTATGATAAAAACATAATCTTTCAAAATGCAGTAGAAACTAACCCAACTAACCTTAGCATTATGTGGATGGGGAGCCTCCAACAAATTGAGAGACTTGCGGTGCTTATTCAAAACATTTACCGTTGGCAAATACATTGAGATTTCTGTAAAAGAAAGAATGATTTGCAGGAAAGAAGTCTCATGCATTAAGTTGTAAATTATAGTAAACTGGTACACAAGTTTTCAAATTTTTACTACACTGTTACAGTATAAATAAAGTCAAATGACAATTAATGAAAAAAGAAACATAAATCTTTGCCTTGAGAAGTCTGAAACACGAAGCAGCAAGCAGCATATGGTAAAAAATTCTTAATATGAAACACAGGCACCAGAAACCTCCAGAGTATTTTTTCAAAATGTTTTTCACTCAACAGACTATATTCTGTTTTACAAATATGTGTGACTTCAGATTTATTAGGCTACTATTCTCTTGTCAAACACGAGCGCCACATTTATGTATTTACTTTGGAATTGCAAAGCACACCTGTTACCATACTTTGAATAAGCAACAGAATCATGAATAGTTAAAAAATATTCTTATGTGTCACACTTCCACCAGCCCCCAGAGAATTGAATTAACCCTCTCAGAGCATGCCTTTACAATAAGAAATCTTATGGTTTAACATACTGGGAACATCAAGGCCTTTGGCTTTGGCCACCAGAGAGAAGACATCCCGTGTGGTGTGCTCTGAACTGAACAGATGGTGCTGTCCTGGAATTTTGCAGACAGAAGGAAGATTGGATTTCGGAGTTGTACTCTGTAGTAAGTGGTTGATATACTGATCCAGTTCATCCTTGACATGTTCTAAGGAAAGAAAATATTTACACATATGTACATGTAATATAAATATTTATTTCTAAAAGAAAATATACTGTGGTAGACTTATAATTTAGTGTCACAGGGGAGATCATGCTGGTGGGATGTAAGGGAGAATGTTAAGCTGGGCTATAGTAGTAGGATGTTTTATACTCATATTGCATATAATGCTTTTAATTTCTTCACATCACAGCAGATAGATAGATAGATAGATAGATAGATAGATAGATAGATAGATAGATAGATAGATAGATAGATAGATAGATAGATAGATAGAAAGGTGTCTGCAATATATTGTAATTTACTGTAGAATCCTTGAAATCTATATCACTCACTTATGAGAATTGTTCCACCAGTTAAATTGTTTCTCACTTTCTCATAATAAACACATATCTGTTTGAACTATTGCTTGGATTGCACTTGTTATCTTATGGTTTATTAACTTTTTTCAATATCTGATTTCTGAGGTATATTTTGTTTCCCTCGAACAAGGGATACTCAGCTGTGGTCCTTGAGGGTTGCAGTGGCTGCCAGTTTTAAGTTCCTTAAGCTTCTTACAGTTTAATATATTATTATTTTGTCCACATATTCTACAATGCTTTATTGCTTATATCTTAAACATGTAACAAAGCGGCCAATAAAACTATATCAAAGGCTATAATGGGTTCACATTTCCTCCTATGCATACTCTATACATTATTAAGACAACTCTAAACTTTGCCATTGCTTAGAAGCTATGCACATCTCAATGCCCTGGTAAGAACATTGTCTAATGCTGCTTACTGTAAAATAAATTTGAAATATCGGCAGAGATTAATGCAAACAAAAAGGAAGAAATTGAAAACACACATGAACCCTTGGCTGCTTGTAGACTAAGCCTTTTCATCTTCATCAAGAACATGTTTTTTTTAACTTAAGCATGTCTCACTAGAGATGAACTCACTGCTGTAGGTAACAAACAAACATTTATAAAACCAGTAAAAGAAATACAGAGCTCTAGCAGGAGAATATATCTCTCTCTCTTCCTTGACCTGGTGATTTTAAATAGCTATTCCATGTTGCTTTTTGTCAGATAAAGAAATAGTTAAGCTGACAGGAAATCACTGAAATTCACAAAACTTTTCAGGCAACCAAGCAATAAAACTGCCTAAAGCCACTTTACTCCACTGTTATAAAAAGATATTTACCATGGACAGATGTTTTTGGTAAAATGTTGCCAGTCTGTCGGTTATTCTCAAACCTACTGAATCCAATTCAAGGTTATGGTGACTAAAATCTACCCCTGGCATACTGAGTGCAAGGCAGGAAACAGAACCAGACAGTCTGCTAGTCCATCACATGATCCACAGACACACCACACACACATACTGGTGTCAATCTAGGGAATTTAGGAATGTGGGAGAAAAACCCATGAGACACAGGGAAACCATGTAGACTCCACACAGATAATCACCTGCCACAGGATGCTGGATCCATGAAATGGCAACAATAACCAACTGTGTCACCATGACACCCATGTGGAAAAGTGAAAGGAAAAGGTATAGTGCTTTATTTCTTTCATAAAAAGTATAGATTTTTTAATTAAAGTTTTAAGGTCATAGAAAGCAGGTACCACCTGCAGCAGTTTAGGGTAAAAAACAGGGGCCAATTCCATTTCAAAATAATATCACATACCCTAACAATTTTCTCACATCAATGTTCCCCACCAAACAAATTAAAGTTACCTTAATCACTACAATAAATGCACCAATTTGACTGACAATGGCTTACATGATTAAACAAGCACATAATGGACCCTGTAATTTGACAACCTTTTGTTTTTCACCCTGTAGCGTAACATTTATTTAATAAGTAGATAAATACAGATTATTTAATTTAACCAATAGGAACTATTCCTGCAATAAGTAAAACTAAAACAAGTGAACATTCAAGGTATGGTGAGTAGGTGGGGACAAAATTGGCTCAAACACAAGAAGCAAAGGGGCACCTATACAACTCTGAATCAGTACTATTGGAAAGTGCACCCCTTATTTTTTCAAAACCTTTATCTAAAACAAGGTAAAACACATGGCATTACCTGGGTATGGGTTAAGGTAAGAATGTAGACATTTATATGTTTTTTTAAATGTTCAACCTTTTGTTATTTTTGGCTGGAATACACTATTTCTTTTTTTTGTGTATGATTGGATTCCATAATTGTAGTAACTCCTTGTTGGGTTGGAACAATCAATGTTACTTCTTTCTACAGCATTTCATGATTTACTTTGGTTTCACAAATAGATGTTTAATCCCACACTAAGAAACTGAATGGTTTGTTGAATAATTGAATCATTGATACAGCATGTACTGTAAAGCTGGGTTCCCTCTATTGAACCTCTATTCTTGAAAAAGTCTTTGAAACTGCATAAACTCTTCATATTAAGTTGGGTTAACTGTAACAGACATGCAAAATTTCATGAACATCCTCTCAGCTGTTTTGGAGTAAGGTATGGTTTCTGTGGTGTTGGTCCCTTATTTTAGGATTCCACTGTGAAATTCTTGAACTCCGTGAAGCCAATATTTTAAATTGCTTGAACAATAATGTAAATACACAATTTCATGAGAGTAAATATGGCTGTTTTTGAGTGGCTGAACCATCTGGCTGTGACAGTATGGTTTTGGTTTTGCACATCCACCAGTTACAATCCTGTTTCCTTATAGAACTTTTCAAAGGCCTTAAAGTAAAGATTTGAAGTTTGTCAACAGAAACATGCATGCAATATTTCATGAACTTCAACTTAGCCACTTTTGAGTGACATATTTTTTTTTTGCACAGCTTCCGTTATAGTCCCCTTGATAAAATTTTTGAAAAACAGTTTAGCCTGTATTTTATGATAAGCCAATGAGAATCTAGATGCAAAATTCATTTAAAATCCACTAAGTTGTTCTAGCATTATTGGCACAAATGGACAAACAAACTGAAAAAAGATAGGATCTGTGAAAATGTTTTCCTGAATGTGTCAGACATAAAACATCAAACAAAGCTGAAAAATACAAATAACAGAGAAAGGGTAAAACATTTGTATTTATATAGCTGAAACCAATGACTTATACTCCACGCAATAAACTCAATTAGTCTCCAGGAAAACTACTATAATTTAAATCTCACAGTTCCAAAAAATTTGATTCAATCTCAGCTTAGTCATTCTCTGTGTAGAGTTTGCATATATCACCTGTGTCTGCATAACTTTTTTTCTTGGTAATTAGGTTCTCACAAATGTCCCAAACACCTCTGCACTGCTTTAATAGACCACTTTAAACTGGCATGACGTTTGTGCACTGTGATGGAGTACTTCATCTGAAACATGGTATATATTAAATAATTTATAATGTATAATAAACATAGATTTCTAGAGTATATTACCTGTATTACCATCCTCCCTTGAATAGCTTCTGTCTTCATATTCATCATCTTCAACACTAAATGTGTCTTCCTCATCCTCAAGGAGCCGGTTATCAGAGTCTGTGTCCAGGAAGCTCAGGTGAGTAAGAAATGAGGTTGTGAGGAAACTTGCTAGTTTTCCAGTCTGGACTCTGTATATAGAAAGCACAGCATACATATACAATGCATATATCAAAATATTGACACTGAAAAGAAGTGTAATCCCACGTTAGCTTAAGATGGTTAGAAAATTGCATTGAAATCTGATTCATTTTAACAATCTATACAATATATAAATAACATAAGAAAATATTACAAAATTATTTTAGAATAAACCAAGTTATCTGAAAAATGTTTAAGAAATATGTTTAAGACCTTGCTCCTCCAAAATATCCATCCTGCAATTTTCTGAGTGTGGCCAGAACTGCAGGGTCAATATCGGACTCATCCTCATCTGAAAAGAAAGAGATAAGATGGTTTATTTGTACATGTTTTCCCACTCAGAAATCCAGGTTTCACTGTACACATTTTTTCTTCCAGAAATCATCATTCCATTGCACCTTATTTTGCATTTCATCTATTAAGGGTTTTCTTTTACATGAAAGATGCACTTCCTGTCTTACAAAGAGCAAAGAAAGGAAAAAGCAAGCAAATGCCCTCAGCTACTTTTGGATTCTGGTAGTGAAGTGACTAGGGGACTTTAAACAAGTAGGTTGTGCCATTAAAAAAATGTGTAAACAATTTTAATATAACCTGATCTTGTAAGCAATCTTGAATAATGCCACTAACTAAATATAACGAGAATATCCCAAGTCTGATCTATGCAAGGACCTGTCTTTCTTATAGTATAAATATAAACTGAATGTGACTCACCAGAAAATGGATATAAGACTAATTAAGATTTCAGCACATACATCTACTGTATAATAGGAAACAGCTAACACAACTAACAATGTGGTTGCAATGTATGGAAGCAAATCATTCACTGTATAACCAACCTTGAGGCTGAAGTTGATAGAATGTGGATCTCTGATTCTCAAATTTCAGCTTTTTGCTTTAAAGTAAATTGCATGGGGTTCTAAACAATGTTAAGGCTCTTAAGATAAATTTGTCAGTCAATATATTCACCATTTACTATCAAGTCACTCCAGGGTCATAGGAGAAGGAATAAACCTTGGGCAGGGTGCCAGTCCATCATAGACACCTCAAATACAGGACAGATTTGGAGTCAAAATAATATAAAAGACTAATTTTCAGGATTCTGGGAGCAAAACTCAGAGAACACTGCTGACATTAATAGAACTTACCACTTCCAGCAGTGTAAATACTGTGTCAGAACACCAAATATTAGAAACATTAATACCAGAGAAATATGTAAATGCTAACAAGACATTAATATATGCTTTAAATGTAAAACTAGGCACTCCTGAATCCATATATAAATATACGCTTCCACATTAATATCCTTACTGCCACACTACCTAATTTATGAATGAGTATACTTCATCATTAAATATAGCAGATTGATTTCTTTCATAGCAGATGCTAAAAAAAGACTACCCAAAATGATTACTGAAAATATCACAGAATGAATGTCCCAGGGTTGTTTATTAATTCTCATTTACTTCAGCCTCCTCCATTTTTGAAAAAGCAATTTTATAATCATTGGGTTTGGCACAGACTATGCCTTCAAACCCAACCTTTGCTCAAAGACAGAGGACCTTTACTTTCTGGAGTAATTTTATTTTGCAATAATGGATGGTGAGAGAAATTACAGGCAACTAGTCTGGTCCTCTCACCTCAAAATCAGTCCTTTAATCTCCCTGCCTGAAAGCCATTGTCCTGTTCCTTTAAATTCTGAAGTGGAAGGGGGTGGTCATTTGAAATACCATGGTAGCTAGTATGGCCTGCACTTTGAAATTCAGAGTGGTTTATCTGACCATGCATTCAATGTAAAAAAGAAGAAGAAAACCCCACTGTTACTCAGCAGTTGTAAAGCAAATTAGAAAATCAGAGGGACATACAAAATCTGAATGTGAGCAGCTGTAATCTGAACTTTTATGGTGTTCACTATAGAAAGGTGCAATATAAGATAAAAAAGGCTGTTTGTTTGCTCATGTTTACCTCTGCACATTTCTATAAAGCTATAAGACCACCAGTTCTTACCATACTCTGGTGATACTTCATGTCCCAACACTCTGAACCACACATCAAGGACTGCTCCTGTCTTAACTCCAAAAGGCATAATTGGACATGTATCTGGGCATCTGTCAAATTCAAGAAAATACTGGATACTACCTAATAGGGGAACTGTTCATGGAAACAGTCCTTTCAGATGACTGTTATTCCTATGGGCTCCCCATGCAAACTCAACACAATCATTGTTTGAGGTAGGATTTATAACCTAGAATTCTGGAGCTGGAAGGCAGCAGTGCTAACAGCTATGCAACAATACCTTCAACTTAACTTTTTCAAATGTTAAGTTATTTTCACCAAAATTTAAATTGCTTGATTGACAAACAGTGAATGGTATAATAATCAGTGTACAGCACTATGAGATGTGAGGTACAAATACTCAGTGAATTTTTTTCTTTACACAAGTAGAGTGAGTGGGAGCAGAAGACTGCCCAATGATGCTGATCAAATGGATCACTGTATTAGCAGCTAGTCTAACAACTCAACGTATAATGTCATTGTCAATAAACAAAGAAGACCATCTTACTAAGCATGCTGCGAGTGATGCAAAAAGTTAAGGTGGGACGTCCTGTCATCCTCCAGCAAGAAGAGAGGTATGCCAACTCATTCCGTAACATCTCTATAATCATACGATTATCTAAGGCGAGGTAGAAGTGATGTTGGTCCAGAAACTGTAAATAAGATAGCAGGTATAGAATGCTTTGAGAGATAGAATAAGAAAAAAAATTGATGGCACATGAAGCAGAAAGTAAAAAAACATACAATGAACAAGGCACAATTCCAGACATATTAAAATATATAATGATTCTAGTTGTCTTTGTTCTTGTCCTCTTTGGCATAACTATCGAAACACACAAATGGATGCTCAAAACTGTTCATATTTTATTAAGCAGGTGGTATACTTTATAATATAAAATACTATAATAAGAAAACACCCTTCTTTAGCTGTGCATATATGATGACTCCCAAAAACATATTTTACCCCATGCTATTGGGACTAGTTCTCAGCAGAATTTTACCAACACCTTCCCTCTTCTGGGGAACTTTGCATGCAGGGTGAGAACTAATCCTGCACAAGGTGGATTATTTACATTATTAATTTTAAATAACAACATTAGTATTTTGTTACATACAGAATATTACCAGTTTTATCATATTGAATGTTATCAAGTGATAACATTTATCATAAGAAACATATATTTTATTTATTTGTTGTGTTGTGGGGTAATCATTCAGCAGCCACTTATTCAATTATTCAATCTAAACACCATGTTGCATACACCTGTTTCCACGCTCACATTGAGATGTATAAAAACTAAACTTGGCGTAAAGCCACGTACATTTTCACAATAGTTCAAACCCTGGAGTACGCAATTTCTCCGCTCAGTTTTGCAAACTGGTAGCACCCCGCATCAAAGCAGTGCTTTTGTTCCAGTGTGGTGTCCCTTTCTTTTTTAGATCCACATCCCTGATGCGGCTTATCATATACACTGAAATTAAACCGCATATTGTTCATTAGTTTAAAGCATCTGATTGTAATTAACCTGTAACAATATAATGGTCCATGGAATGACCAAACTATTTCAAATACCATAGCTGCTTTAGCATTGTTACTCTCACTGCACCTTCTTTTTCTTCTTTCAGCTGCTCCCATTAGGTGTTGCCACAGCGGATCATCTTTTCTATATTACTCTCACTGCACTCACGGTTCAGAAACAGTTTCATCCCAAGAACTATAAATGCAATCAATCAGTCCATCAAGTGCTCCTTGTAGAACTGTTTGTACTTATTAGTACAATTACCTCACTGTAAACTTGCGATACAGTTTTAATATTGCACAACCTGAGCCACTTTAGCGCGTACAGTATATAATGACGATGTAATTTTTAAGATGAAATGCAGCAAAATATGTTTATTACGTTATACAGATAAAATTTTAATATAATTTAAATAATCTATATTATTAATAATTAAACATGTGAGGACTCTGTGTCGCAGCGCTAGCAAGGAGCTGGCACCCCATTCAGGGATTGTTCCTGCCTCACGCTGTATTCTTGCTGGGGCTGACGCAACACTGGAAGGATAGATGGATAGAATAATTAAACATGTACAGGGTGGTCCAGATCTAATTATGCAGATCCAAATCGTTTGGATGACATTGATTTATGCAGGGAACATTCCAATTTTGGCGCGAAGACAATCGATTCTTCATGTCATCAGTTTGCACACTTCTCGATGGTCTGGGGTTTTTTGGATGATTTTCTATGCAATAAACTTAATAAGTTATAGTGTAATGAAAATTGCATAATTAGATCTGGACCACCCTATACTACGAAGATATTTCAATGTTCCTTAAAAGTTTTGAAGAATTGGAGTTCTAAGCTTACAGATGGCTTAACGTCTTGTGGGGAACAGCCCGGACACAGACAGGTAGACATGATGTTTTAAGCACCACACAGGTTTATTTACACTTACTATTTACAGTTCTGGCACACACAACCCAGTGCCGTAATCAATCACCCCCAAAGTCCAGGCCTTCTCTCTCAATGCCTTTACTCTTCTGGCCGCCTCCACTCCTCTCCTCCAAGACTCTGTCCACTTCCACCCGACTGCAGCCATCGAATGGAGGGAGGTGGCCCCTTATATACACACCCAGATTTGCTCCCCTGTGTGGCGGAAGTGCCGGCTGCGCACCAGGAAGCACTCTGGGTGTCCCCGGTCCTCTTCCCCCCAGCACTTCCGGGTGTGGCAGAAGTGCTGAGGTCCAGGGCTCCAAGGGCACCAGGGCACCCCCTGGCGGTGACCATGGGCCCCTACAGGGGTGAACTTCAAAGCTCTGTACCAGTGGTCCCCAAAGCAACCAGGGCGATTGCCCCCTCGTGGTCTGGAGGTCCTCCTGGGCGTCCCAGCTAGGCAGCAACCCCAGCCACTCACCACAGTCTATTACTGAACTGATTGTGTGGTGATTGGGTACTTGGAGAAAGAAAGGAAGGAATTGTGGGTTAGTACATTTGAAAGAGACAGTACTGCTGCAATAAATGATTTCATCAAAGGTCACGCATGGCGCAGCAAGCATTTTGTGGGAGGTAAGAAGAACAATCTCTGGATGGGGCGCCAGCTCGTCACTATGACTGTGCCACCATGTTTAATACATGCTTTAATTCTTAGCATCATGAAAATGATATCAAGTATACATCTCAGTATTTGAATTATTCAGAGAGCTGTAATATCACAAATGCAATGGATTCTGTGTCCTGTCGGAGGAAGAGAAAGCCCGTTTAAGAAGCACGTAGTGATTCACACACATAGAGCACACAGAAGAACACATACAAAACAAAACATTTAATGTGCTACTTTAATTAAAAGGTGTTTGAGACACTAGCAAATTAAACGATTTTAAGATGAAGTTTAGGATGTTCTACATTAATGACAAAATAAACTACATGATTACAATGGAAATTTTGAGATTAAAGTTGACATTTCAAGGTTTTTTCCCCACTGTGTTCCTATTTTTTTTTCTTTTATCTGTACCCTAATAAGCTTTCATATGACACTCAGGCGGTGGGCTACGACTCGCACAATTTTCCGTTTTTGTTCATATGCCATGTTTTAGTGTGAATTCTATACACAGCGTTATGCATGAGGCCCCAGGACTGTTGAACAGCTAGTGCTTTTCATTGTAAGAATTTAATGTATTTTTTCAGTTTTATTGTGGATGCAATGTTTTAATTAGACATTACACATTTATATACTTATTAATGTCTTAGAACCTAATAGCTCTAAATTAATATCCAATTACACATAACAGACAGTTTATAAGTCAGTGCACATATTAGGACAAAAATACAGAAAAGTAATAGACTATCACATCTAAATTTATGACTTTATAAACAAATAGGATTTGATATTATTCAAATAAAAGACAATTTAACCTGAATCTACTGATCACCAGTTCACTTCAATCTATTAGGGATTCTTGCAACTAATTATTATTAAAGGATGTGTATTGTTCTTTGTACAACCCTTTTTGCAAACTTTGTTAAAGTACAAAAAAAATTTTCCACTATAGTAGCTTTAGCATTTTACTCAAACTGTAAAGGCTTAGGATGTTTCTGTCATAAGCCATTGCACCATGATAGTAGTCCAATTACACACTTGTTGATGTAGTTTCCATAGCAGATTCCTCATTCACCCATGATATATGTTTCATAACAATAGCTAAACCATATCACCTTTATCTTATAGGCTGTCCCTTTGATCCACATTGTATGAGTAAAAAGGAATTGCCTGCCTAAAAGAGAATTTTTTTGTATTTGTAAAGGACACAGCAAAAAGAGACTTTTACCACATAGGTAAGATAAAAGAGAATCTTGACTTGCATTTAAGTTTTTTTGGCAGTTCTAAACAAAGATTTATTCCATTCAGAAAATTAATATATATTGACAAATCAAACAGAAGTAAAAAATTTTTTTTAACATTTCTAATGATGGTTGAAAATATATACTGGGAGAAGATGACAAGCTGGTACTTAGAATGAGATAGCTATGCTCCTTTTAAAACATGAATGTACAAAAAGTGTACAATAGTTTTCATCATTTTGGTGAAAAAAATTAGGATAACTCAAGCAAATATTTCAGAAAGAGGCCTTTTCACTCTTATGAATGAGACATGAACTTTCAACTATGACAATAATCAGCAATAAGAAATAACGGTATATATGGAATAATATTTTTACATTTTATTGTAGGTCTTTCAGAAAATAAAATCATCAGCCTAGTAGCCATGCAGAAAAATGTAGTCAGTGGCAGGTTGCAAACTTATATTGTATAACTGGCTGTCTGTTTAGTGATATAACATACACTGAAAGGTTGATTAAAACAAATCACTCAATGGGCAGCAAAGATAAATGAAATGAAGTCCAAGAATGACCTACTCTTGATCCAAACAAAGAAAACATCATACAGACATGATGATAAACTGCAAACTCCATGCAGAATGTACCTTGGATGAGAGATTTGGACTCAGTACTCTTGAGCTGTGAGGCAGCAGCACTAAACACTGTGCCGCTAGTCCAGGGTTTTCATTTCAACAAGAGAAAAGATGTTGGAAGTCACCATTGAGGCACAAATGAATAAGGGTGCAAGTATAACACACTACAGATGTTGGTAATGGAGCTGAGTCCATCATGGGCATCATTGTATAATTTGGAAAGTTATTAATAGTCTATTTTCAGGTTGTTTTGTAAAATACTGAATTAGTCTGATTTCTGGATTCATCCTTTAAGATTTTGTTAAATAAAAATAAGAACAAAATCAAATAAAGCAAACATCAATACTGAATAGCAATTAGTTTGAGATTTAAAGTTACTCTGAAAGGCAACTGGGGATTAACAAAGTGTATCAAATCAAAAAATTAAAAAAAAAGATCCAAACTGTTATGACCATTACTCTCACAGATCCTTTCTTACCTGAGGTGTAAAAGTGTAAATGTGGTCCCTGATAACGTACAGCTTAGAAGTTCCAAGAACACCAATATGACGATATGGCCGTCCACTCAATTTAAGCTTCTTGTTATGACCTTAAAAGAAATATTAGATTAATTCTTACATAAAACATAAAATAACTAAATGTACATTTTTAATTGCACTGTAACATAATCTACTCAAGATCTTTTGAAAAAAAACCTTTTCTTACTTATTTATAATCACCTTTCTTTACCTTGAAAATGCTCATATTGAATTTATAATATACTGTATACATAAAGGTATATACATAGGTTCATACAACATTTATTTGGGCACTACATAAAAAGTTTTCTGAAGAGTATTTTAGATTAATTAATCAAAAATAACTATGGAAAACACTTTAAAACTAAACATTTTGGCTAGTCAAGGTTTGTTGAAAGTGCTCAGTCAGAACCTGCTGTGACAGCTCACTCCAAATGCTACTGTTAAACCCCTTGGAAGCACAGGGAAAAAAAAACATTGGAGTGAGGGAAAGAAATCTAGGTACTTCAAAATCTTTTTATCTTCTTTTTTTGATTGGGAATCAAAAAGCAGATGTCCAGAACACATCCCAGATGGATCACCTAAAGTAGAGTGAGCTTGGCTACCTCAAGAAGAGCAAGACTAGATCACTGTTGGTCAGACACTTTACTAAATGCATGTGCCACTAAAACTGACCTTGAACTTTAAGAATAGCACAGGTAAAAACCATTAACAAACTGATTTACAGTAAAGGTTTATGGAAGCTTATTCTGTTTGGTGGAGACACCTTGGGTAAAAATGTCTACCAGTGTTTCATATGTAAAAGCTGCATCTTTCTTTTCAGAAAACTGTTCAAGTTCTGCTACAAAAAAACATTTGTTAATGCTTAGTGGCATAATCAGCTGGGAAAGTCAGTCATTTTGATGACATGCTCAGAAGACCAACCTCACTAAAGGTTAAAAGGCACAACACTGGAAGAGTCTCATTGAATGATGGCTATGTGGGGATATGGTCTTAGTTCAGGCTTTGCCAGGCCATTGCAAAATATTAACCTTTTTGTTTATAAGATTATGCTGACTGTATGTTTTGGGTTAATTTACAAAATGGAGAGGAAATTTTCTCACTTGTCTTTGGACACAATCATAATGGTTACACTATAATCTTCTACATTAATTTTGTCTTTCAGCATCAAAAGTCATCCTGACACAAAGAAAGAATCCATTCAGTTTCATGTTTCTACAGTTACACTTCCAGAATCAACATTTTCTGAGGTGACATGTGGCTTTATTTGAAAAAGTAAATGTACTGTACCGTCTTTCTTTTATGTGAGTAAGTTTTTTGTTTCTTGGTAATTACATCCATCCATTATCCAACCCGCTATATCCTAACTACAGGGTCACGGGGGTCTGCTGGAGCCAATCCCAAGCCAACACAGGGCGCAAGGCAGGAAACAAACTCCGGGCAGGGCGCCAGCCCACCGCAGGGCACACACACCCACACACCAAGCACAATTTAGAATGCACCTAACCTGCATGTCTTTGGACTGTGAGAGGAAACTAAAGCACCCGGAGGAAACCCATGCAGACACGGGGAGAACATGCAAACTCCACACAGGGAGGACCTGGGAAGCGAACCCAGGTATCTTAACTGTAAGGCAGCAGTGCTATCCACCGCGCCACTGTGCCGCCCAGAATAGAATATATGCTCTAAGTTTAGATTGTTAAGGGATAAACCTCAGTTGTAGTTTAATTCTCTTGGAATTATAACTTAATTTTGATATAAAATTTTGCCAAGCCGATGAATATGAGGTTGGAGTAGGAAAAGTTATCATGGAGTTGATGAAATTCAAATGGAGGGCAAAGTTAATTTGTATGACTGAAAGTTACACCTGTAAGTGAGGAAGACATGAAGAACTAAATATATTCTTACACATTCTTAAACCCACCCAATCAAATTCAGTGTCATTACGTGTAAGGACAGAGCATATGTTGGCAAAATTGGGAACAAAGCAGGACTACCTGAAGGGTCATTAGTCTATTGATTCGCCCACTTACCCAAGCTAACAAATGGGGCTAATATAGAATTACCAGTTAACCCAATATGCACTCATTTATGAATGTGAGAAGAAGCTGAAATATTTTAGGAAACCCGTGCAGACACAGGGAAACATATAAACTCCAAAAAAGCACAGGTTTTTTTTATTCTGGACACTCTGGATACATGAGCCAAATGCATTATGTATTGTACTCCCAATTTTGTAGTTCTTTGTTGTTTTGTTTTTTGTCTTTTGCCTTTTATATGCTGCATGTATTATGTACACTGTATTATATGAGGGTTAATCAAAAAGTAAAGGCACTGGATAGAAGCTTGTGCAATATAACATGTTTGTGATGGCTAATGGGCAGTTCGAAAACACACCACGCATTTAGGCTGTCCACTCACTGGAACTATTTCACCTTACCTTGTTTCTTTTTGGCCTTTATATTATAATTGAAGAGACACTAACCTTTTCTCTACTACATTAGGCATTTGTTTAACCCTGCATTTTCTGTCTGTATGCATGTTCTTATATAAATCTGCCTCAATGCTTTCTCAAGCAGTATATACTATTTTATATGGCTGTAAAATAAGAGTGAATTTATACTTTTCAAAAAACATTTCATGTGTATGATATACAGTTTTTGTTATTAACCTTATTAAAGATAGTACAGATATCGATCCATGAGCCTGTTTTTAATTAAAGATGGAATGTAACACCTTAATGATATTATTAACAGATTACTTACCTAATTTGGCATATATATGACTCAGAATACGTGCCGGCTGGACACGAATAGGCTGGACTTCAGCAATTGTTTCTGCATTTACACCACTGTTCAGCAAAAGAGACTTAATATTTTCTGTTTCTGCTAGAACAGACACTAAGCAAGAAAGAGAAATAGCCTAATACAGAATTATGAATAATAAAGAAAAAAAACAATAGTATTACAACTTCATCAGCTAAAAGGAGGCTATTTCTTAAATTAAAAAGTATACATTTCTTTAAAATTATACACATTTTTCCTTTATAAAATATTTTATTCATTTTTTTCCTGGTCTCAGTTCAGATGCTTGGCTTAATGGTCAGGTAGCTGGGATAAACTTTGCCAGGTGGCACAGGAAATATCAAAACAGGGTAATTGGACTCTGAGCTCTCATGTATAAATCGCAGCAAGCCATGTTAACATACAAACAGGCCTGCATCAGTAAAAAAGATGAGGGCTAGACATAATTCAGACAGTATTTCAAAACAACAATATTTACTTTAGGGTTCCAGAATAAACATTATAGCCACAAGTTTTCTTACTAAAGAATGAGGCACAACAGTCATATGGAATGATCTGTTACCAGGACATGAAATAAAAGACTTATAGCTACTTGGTGAAGAGGTGCACTGTGGACTGTGGTGCACTTCCATAGAGGGGCTGAACCAAGAGTGAAAAAAAATATATGAAAAGAAGTGGTGATGGAATGAATGAGAAAATCTACTTTGACCATTAAAATGCATTCTTAGACTTTGAATTGCTTGATTTTAAACTTTCCTCTTTAAATTGTATTTGATGTTGAAGTTAGTGAACATAATATGTGAAATTTTGTGATCTTTTACTAACAGATGAATGTTGTGAATGTTCACTTTGGTACTTATTGATGTGTATTTCCTCATATCATCTGAATGGTAAAATTAATCTCAAACTGGTTGAGTACCCAAGGCTTACAGAACTAAACTGAAAACTCTAGAGGTCCAAAGTTTAAAAATGAGTTTTGAATGCAATAAATTAAAATAAATCAGCATGAATAATATTTAAAGGTAAATAAAACTTTAGGAAAACTACTTATCTACTCTACTCAAAGTACACATTCTTTAAAGCTTTGAGTTAAAACTGAGTTAAGTATTTAATAAAACTACATCCAAAATGTTTTAAAAAAACACAGAACAACTTTTTTTCCACAAAGAAACAATACACTGACCTTGCACTACAACATCACGCTTAAATGATGTTGCAAATCTTCTGTTTAAAGGATCTATCTCTCCAGGGGCCAGAAATCCCTGTAAAAGCAACAATAAATAAACAAAGGGGTGTTTGGGGGAATAATACAATGTTCCCCAGTACAGTACAAGCAGGTGACTCTGAATTTTTCAGTACTCAGGGAATACTCAGATAATTGAGAAAGAAAAGACTAGGAGGCTGTATGTTTTCTGCCTCCGTATGACTTAAGCCTAAATATATATTACAAACATTTAAACAGCATGTTACTAGTTAACATAAAAATCTGCACCAAACTCTCCTAATCCAAAATGTTGTTCTCAAAGTCTAAACCAACGTTATAAACAGAAATATCAAGAAAAACAAATAGGCTAAAGATTAAAAAAAATGAAAAATACAAGGATAAAAAGGGAACCAAAGAACATGATTGTAAGAATTAATGCTACAGCAAAGAAGCTGTGGCTACAAGTGTTTTAAAGCGGTAATCGTGCCCCAAATGACTCTAGCAGACAAGCAGACAAGTGACACAACAAAGGGTAAAGAGTCAGGAGGAAACAGAAAACATAAACAAAAAAATAAAGGAAACCACGGTACAGATATTAAGATAAATAAAACCTGGGCCAATAAAAGCCAAAAACCAAATACAGGCAAAAAAAATTCATGTGAGTCAATCATGGAGCTACTTTGCTTTTCTGGCCTATCAAGCTTAATAAAACATTTAGAGCATTTAGAGACCCTGGGAGCAGTTAGGTGGAGTTTGAACCTGTTGCAGTGCTGCGAATTTAAGACCATCCCTGTACTAGAAGTGACTCTGAATGGGAAGAGAATTGACCAAGAAAAGGTATATAAAATCACTTCAGTATAGCGTGCCAGGACTGTAGATTTAAGCACCTGGGGTAAGCACTCACCTGGTGAGAGGTGAGGGGCCAAAGTTTTTAAATAGTAAAGCGGGCATTGAGCCATCTGATTGTGATTAATCCTTCAACTGTCAAATGGTATTTTTTTTATATTTACATCATAGAATATACATCCCTCAATTTGACAAACCAAAGATAATACTCCTAATGAGCCTATCAGCATAGGAGGAAACTGTAATGATTTATTTGACATAAAATGGTGAAAGGGGTGAACATGCCTCCAAATTCACAAAAAAGTCTGACCAGAACCTTCACTGATCAACCTCAGGTGCAGGCCTCACCCCAGGAAACCAGACCCAAAAAATCAACTAGCAGGCTTCAGACTACACAGGCCCAAAATGGGACTTGGCTTTCAAAGTTCAAAAATACGCATTAATTGTTCCAGAAACACAAAAACACCCTTCAAGGGGAAGGAACAGTAAAATCTCTTATTTGGAATGCAGCTACATGGCCATTAAACTAATTGTGAAAAAAGAAAAATGTGAAATATATTCTGAAATTGTTGTAATTCAGCTTTATTTGAGGGTTTTCTAGCACAAACCGCCTTTTTAAGGTCATGCCATAGCATCTCAATTGGATTCAGGTCAGGACTTTGACTAGGCCACTCCAAAGTCTTCATTTTGTTTTTCTTCAGCCATTCAGAGGTGGATTTGCTGGTGTGGTTTGGGTCATTGTCCTGTTGCAGCACCCAAGATCGCTTCAGCTTGAGTTGACGAATAGATGGCCGGACATTCTCCTCCTTTTGCATTTTTTGGTAGACAGTAGAATTCATGGTTCCATCTATCACAGCAAGCCTTCCAGGTCCTGAAGCAGCAAAACAACCCCAGACCATCACACTACCACCACCATATTTTACTGTTGGTATGATGTTCTTTTCTGAAATGCTGTGTTCCTTTTACGCCAGATGTAACGGGACATTTGCCTTCCAAAAAGTTCAACTTTTGTCTCACCAGTCCACAAGGTATTTTCCCAAAAGTCTTGGCAATCATTGAGATGTTTCTTAGCAAAATTGAGACAAGCCCTAATGTTCTTTTTGCTTAACAGTGGTTTGCGTTTGGAAATCTGCCATGCAGGCCGTTTTGCCCAGTCTCTTTCTTATGGTGGAGTCGTGA
Organism: Polypterus senegalus; assembly: GCF_016835505.1. Classification (NCBI taxonomy): domain Eukaryota; kingdom Metazoa; phylum Chordata; class Cladistia; order Polypteriformes; family Polypteridae; genus Polypterus; species Polypterus senegalus. The sequence goes on along the minus strand of NC_053155.1, from coordinate 185,384,726 downwards.
ACACTGACCTTAATTGAGGCAAGTGAGGCCTGCAGTTCTTTAGATGTTGTCCTGGGGTCTTTTGGGACCTCTCGGATGAGTCATCTCTGCGCTCTTGGGGTAATTTTGGTCGGCCGGCCACTCCTGGGAAGGTTCACCACTATTCCATGTTTTTGCCATTTGTGGATAATGGCTCTCACTGTGGTTCGCTGGAGTCCCAAAGCTTTAGAAATGACTTTATAACCTTTACCAGACTGATAGATCTCAATTACTTCTGTTCTCATTTGTTCCTGAATTTCTTTGGATCTTGGCATGATGTCTAGCTTTTGAGGTGCTTTTGGTCTACTTCTCTGTGTCAGGCAGCTCCTATTTAAGTGATTTCTTGATGGAAACAGGTGTGGCAGTAATCAGGCCTGGGGGTGCCTACGGAAATTGAACTCAGGTGTGATACACCACAGTTAGGTTATTTTTTAACAAGGGGGCAATTACTTTTTCACACAGGGCCATGTAGGTTTGGATTTTTTTTCTCCCTAAATAATAAAAACCATCATTTAAAAACTGCATTTTGTGTTTACTTGTGTTATATTTGACTAATGGTTACATGTGTTTGATGATCAGAAACATTTTGTGTGACAAACATGCAAAAGAATAAGAAATCAGGAAGGGGGCAAATAGTTTTTCACACCACTGTAGTTTGTTAAATAGTGTTTTTCCAACATTCCAAAGATATACATGTGGGTTAACTGGTAACACTGAATTGACCCAAAATGAGACATTGTACTGTATAATTGGTTTAGATTCTAGCCAGGTTATTTCATGCCTTGCACTTAATATTCCTGGGATAAGTTTTGACTCTTTGCAACCCTAGGACTGGATTGTTTGAATTAAAAATAGATAAGCAATGACCTTTTAAATAAAACATATTTAGTCCATTCCTATTGAGATGGGAGCTAAATGCTTTTATTTTATATCACATATTCCTATCAAATAATCACTTAGTTTTGGATTAAACACATGTCCAGATTACTTTTGTTACATGCCTACATTTTCTGTAAAGTCATAAAACAGAGAATTTTTCATTTTCAATAAAATGTTGGTGTGTCCCTGGGTCTGCCTCTTCTGCATCATCTAGTGGTCACTCTAAGGAGATTTCATGAGTTCTTAACTTTAAATACCCCTGAAATGCAAGTTGCAGAATCAAGTCTAAAAAGGTTTCAACACATGAGACTATTGTTGTGTGTCTGTTTTCTACTATGTGAACACCCACCATCAGGGACTATCTCTGCCTTGTGTGCACCTCATAACATAGGGCTTTCTAAACATTTAACAGAAAGGAAGAGAGAAGACAACCTTCTTCACTGGATCTGATGTTTTTCAGCAAGGGCTTAATGAAAGAGTAGCGCAGTCAATAAGGTGTCTTACTCTTCTATCTACTGCATAATATAGGGGTTTTCCCTAAACTTGTTATACTATTGAATGTTTACCTGATAACTTTTACTTTTATTCTTATATGCAGGTTCATAAGGACACCTGTCAGAAATTTTCCTCTGTATATACTGATCCCCAGATGCTGTCTCAAGAGGCTGTACAGTTAAATCGTTTTTATCATAGACTCCACAGTAATGTCATCACATCAACAGATTGACTTTCCTCTTTAAGTATGGTATTTTGCTTACTGCTGTAGAAAACTAATTATGTGGAACGTCAAGCTACAGGATGTAGTAGACCAGCAGGGAACTTTACTTCAAGGCTTTTCTACCTCAATGCGCTGGGAGACTCCCTGTCTGCTCTCTCTCTTTCTCAGGAAGCTCCTTCCTCTTCATGTAAACTGATCGTTGGCAGTCAATTTCCCTTCTCAATAAAGAAATAATTTGACAGGAAGTGAAACAAGAGCCAGATTTAAGTTTAGATCATGACACTTGAATAGCAGATGGGGAAAAGATTCACTAATATTTTGGTTTTCTACAACTCCCATACACAAGGAGAAGCAACAGATGGTTCAAGTGACATAATCTTTACAAAATTGTCTAATTCATAAAGTTAAAACATATAGCACAGAATTGTGTTATAAATTGTTTTATGATTTATCTTTTGTTGTAAACAAGTTAAATTCATGACAGTATGCTGTAGGTAAATGAACAGTTTTTCAGAAAACAACCTAATTATTTTGGTTTCTTATTCTTACAGTTTTCATCTCTCATTCTAAAGCTAATCTGATTTACAAAACCATAGGACAACATTGCCAACATAATGGCCATTTCCAGTTCACATCTACTCTAATTTGTTCCTCACTGTGTGACCTTAAGAAAGTCATTTACAGTTTTTATACAATCATTTTTGCACAACCTTGATGTCATTTTTCAAAACTTTAGACCCAAAACTCACAACCGATGATCAAAATGCAAATGTTTGTTCATTGAATTGAAATCACCAGTTCAAAATGACATAACTTAACATTAAAGTATTACAATTTCAAAATGCAATTCACACATTGCATTTGAGATGACTTTTCATTTCATTACAGTGATCTAACTACCAATTAATACAACTACTCTAAATGATAAGTAATTGTTGCATTCCTCCTAAAGCATAGTTTTATGGAAACTAAGGAACAATGTCCCATGTTCATATCATGAAAGTGTCAGAATAATTAGATCCACTGACACCTATTCGATAATGGCGATTGATTTCACCATGAGTGTTTGACTATGAGTTTGAATAAGTTGAATAAAAAGCAACATAGTGATATTCTAACATGGAGTAGGTAGGTGGTTAAGCAGGACAAGAAAGATGCGTAGGTCACAGGAATGGTAGGGGACAAGCACCACATCTGAGAGGTGGTTGTGGGCCTTGTCTTAGAGGAGGGCTTGGGCCTTATCAGAAAGGTGGCCATGGGCCACTTTTGAGAGGTGTGGGGGAATGTAGTCGAAGACCATGTCAAAGATCATGGTATGACAATGACTGAGGCAGCTAGAATGATTCGACCAAACCTTAGAAGATTAATTGTGGCCTCAGTCATGAGAACCTTCCGCAATGAGAAACTGTAAGTCTTCAGCATGCACTACAGTGAATATTACAGTACTATATGCTATTAGTAGTTGCCAGATGACTGTATACTGCATTCAAGTGTGTAGCACAGCGAAGGTTATGTGACTAGTGTATGTAAACATGTTCTACAGTTATGTTTCTCCTGTAATTTTTCATATAGAATTCAGACTAAACCAAATAGGAAAAACTCCTAACTAACAAACAAGATCAGGCTGTGGTCAACTTGGTTTGGGCCAGAAAGAATATTATCCTTACAGAAGTCAGACAGCCCATCCTAGACAATGAAAACATCTTCAACAATGTGGAATCCCTAAATCCAAAGAGGACTGTTTCATTTATGTTAGGTAGAATGCCCAGATGGCATTGCATGTTTGTGTCTTTTATTTTTCTATTCTTTATTATGTAAAGCACTTTGAGCTACTGTTTGTATGAAAATGTGCTATATAAATAAATGTTGTTGTTGTTGTTGTGGAAGCCACATGTTTGTCAACTATTGCACATCTGCTGAAAAGTTACCAAATGTCTCTAAACAAGTTATACCATGTGCCTTTTGAGAGAAATGCAGACAGAGTGAAGCAACTGAGGATTGAGTATGTTCAGTTAAGTACAGTGCCATGATGTCTGTTTGTGAAAGATTTCCCATCATTGTACTGTAATCAGTGATTCTTTTCTTTTACTTAGAAGGTGAGGGCCCAGGATGCTGATGAAAATCAACATAAATTTATTTTTGTGAACGAGGCAGGCTACAACTTGGCCAAGACAAGAAGGAGAGGTCAGAATTTTGTCAGCCAGTGAGCAACCACTGTACCCAGACAGCTTCACCATGTGTGTGGCTGTATCAGAAGATGGTGCGGTGGAACGCAGACCTTGTATTGGTTCATACAATGCACAATTCCTTGTAGCATTCTTTTATGAGCTAATTCGGGTCTGTAGAGCTGTTGGTGTTACCTGTGCTATTGTGTGGGACAATGTCAGGTTCCACCATGCTCAACTTGTGCAGGCATGGTTTCAGGCCCTTCCACCACCGTGTACTTGCCCCCATACTCTCCTTTCCTCAACCTGGTAGAGGAAGGTTTCTCCACATTGTGTTGGAAAGTGTATGAAAGTGTCCGCATCAACAAGTGACCCTTCTCCAGGCCATGGATCAGGTATGCTATGACATCACAACAGACCAGTGTCAGGCTTGGATTCGTTATACCTGAAGGCTCTTTCCAAGATGTTTGGCAAGAAAGAACACTCATTTTGATGAGGATTAGAACCTATGAACCAATCCACATGACAGGAATGATGGAAATGAGTGAAAGCTGTAATATTCTGTTTGGCTTTTTGTAAGGCAGGTGAGGAACACTGCACTTTGAATTTTTATTTTTTGTACTACTCTAGTTTTTTTGTAGGTAATTGTTGCTTTCATTTAAAAGTAACCCATGTTGTGATTTACAGTGTTGTAATTCATCAATACATTTCAGATTTGTTCAATGATTCAATTGTGTCTGTAGTATTCTCTCTAATGATCCTTTTACGGTGACATTATGTGTGCCGCTACGATGGCATATGCATCACATATTCTGAACTACAATATCTAAAGGTTATATGAACAATTGCACAGTGATACTATTGGTATCTTGTGTGTGGGTGATCTGAAGAAATGTCTCAATGATTCCGTAAGTGAAGGGTTTCTTTAACAATATGAAAGCAAAATGCAATGTTTTGAACATTGAACAGCCTGTGTTAAAAGTGGTGAACATTTTGAGTACTGGGTCTAGAGTTTTGAAAAATGACATCAAGGTTCTGAAACTAGTGCCAAAGCGATTGTAAAAAACTGCAAACAATACTTCAATCACAGTGGATTTATTTAGAATTATTTGACACTGATCAGCTGAAAAATACTTTTTTATATCAAATGTTTCACCAAGTGAATTGACTAGCAAATGAGAATTAAATACTTCTAAATTCATTAAATCCAATTTCTGTTTTAGAAGTCACAAAATTGTTTGTTATCTCCACTACACTTCAATACAGTTACTTTAATTCTGTACATTACAAAATTGGAAAAAGAAACTGCAGAATGACTGATTACAGGGTCAGACTGTGCACGGGGCAGAATGTGAATCTGGGTGAGGTGTCAGTTCATTGGAGGACTCACACACTATCTCATACAAGTGCAATTTGGAGGCACCAGTTAACCTAACAACAGAGTACTTGGAGAAAAACATGCAGACAATGGGAGAACATGCAACTCCATACATACAGTGAGCAAGTTGAGTTTTCAACCCAGTCTCCTAGAACTTTGAGGGAATTTTATGTTAGGTTTATACTTCAATGTCATAATAAACAATTCAGTTTACAGCCTCCTTTTTTGCCCATTTTAATTTCATTGATTTTCAATTATATATCTCTTTCTATATCTTAGGGTACATCAAAGTTTATGAGTCCAACTACTTATAGTTGTAAAGAATAAGTGTCTTACACTTATTTACTAACCTCTGCTAACAGGCAGCCCAAAATGTACAGTGACTGCCCCCACATGTGAGGCAGTTTCCCAGCATGTACTCGGTCCACTGTATGAGGATTGTTGTATTCTTCCTCTACCTGCATCAGAATACATTTAGTTTAAAGCAGTTAATTAATAAATAAATTAAATAATTTTACCTGATATTTTAGGAATGATAAATTTAGACTTCTCCATTTGCCCTCCTTAATTTGTCTGAAATGCCTTCACATATTATACTCTTCTAGGAAATGCAAAACCAAATATAAAGAGGCTAAGGCAGAAAATGAGCATTGCTACTGTGGAGAAGTACTAACAAGCACACAAATTAAGAATCAGCATCCCACTAAAGCCGTCTACCTTGTCTGGTGGGACAGTGTACAGCTCAGGCAAAAGACGGATGCCATTTTTGCCTCTTATTAGAATGCCATCCAGAGCTTCCCTGTATTCTTGTACCTGTAAAAGATAAAAGGATAAATTAGCCCATATAATAACATTACTCCCTTGACAGATTATAACCAAATTCAATTCTGTCAAACCAGAACTCACTTCTGTTTGTGTACTTAGTCCCAAATGCCAATACTTGATCAATTTTTCATACATCACTGACAGCAGTTTTGTTTGATAAGTGAGCAAAATCAAAACATTTTAGATGAGATCAATTAAGTTTGAAGCAGTTACACCTCAGAAGGGCAGTGAAATGAAAATAAAAAGGAGAGCATTTTTTTCTTCCTCAGATAAGAAGAAAACAAAACCTACAAAGCAAATGTCATGTGAGGGGATGTAAATAAATACTGGGAAGGATTGACTTTTTACTACAAAAGATTTTCAGGCTACAAATTAGTTTTTTTAGACATTTTAAGCAACTAATTAATAAGAGGATCTCTCACAACCATTTGTATTTTCCAGTTGAATATATACTTACAAATTTAATTTCTGTAATTTATAATGAATAAATTAAAAATTAACATATCTAGCCACCCATTCTTGTACATGGGTATTAGTATACAGTATATAAATATGAGGTGTGGCAGAAAAGTAATGAGACTGGCAACACTGCAAGTGATCTGGCAACGCTGCGCTATTGTCCTTAATAGAGCACGTGTATCAGTACCCTCCCATAGCTCAGTGCGAGTTTCAACTCCTTCCGTTAACTACGTGATTTTTGTGACTGCTATTAGCGAAGTTGTGTTTTTGGTTGTGCGTCATGCAAAATGGAACAGCTTGGAGAATCGGCAAGTGTGACGTTTGAAAAGTTAAAACAGGCCTATGGGGAACATTCTTTATCCCGAGCTCAAGTTTTTCGCTGGCACAAATCATTTTTGGAAGGCAGAAAACACGTTGGAAGATGAACACCGTTTAGGGAGACCTTCAACTTCGAAAACCAATGAAAACATCGAACATGTGAACACTCTTGTGAGATCAGACCGTCGTTTAATATTAAGAATGTTGAGTGAACAATTAAATTTGAACAGATTTACCGTTCATCAAATTTTGACTGAACATTTGCACATGCGAAAGGTCTGTGCCAAAATGGTGCCGAAAAACCTCACAATTGAGCAGAAGGACAATCGAAAAAACAACTGTCTTGATCTTCTTGACAGAATCGCTAATGAGCAAGATTTCTTTAGTCGTGTGATCACAGGTGATGAATCATGGATTTTTGAATAGGATCCTGAGACCAAGAGGCAAAGTCAGGAGTGGCACACTGCAAACTCTCTTCGACCAAAGAAAGCTTGAATGAGCAAATAGAAGATCAAATCAATGCTGATTTCTTTTTTTGACAAAAGGGGAATAGTCCACAAAGAATTTGTTCCTCCAGGACAAACTGTCAACCAAGTTTTTTATAAAGACATCCTTGAAAAGCTCAGAAAAAGGGTCATTCGCGTGAGACCAGACATTGCAGACAAATGGATGCTCCATCATGATAACGCCCCATGCCACACTGCCCTCTCCATAACAGAATTTTTGACCTCAAAAGGCATTCCTGTGGTTCCCCAGCCCCCTTATTCACCTGACCTCAGTCCGTGTGACTTTTTCCTTTTTCCTAAACTGAAAAATGTCCTCAAAGGACGTCATTTCGGGACTTTAGAAAACATCCAAAAGAGTGTAACGGACATGCTGAAGACCATACCGGTTGAAGACTTCCAGCGCTGCTACCAACAGTGGGAACAACGTCTCCATCGGTGTGTAACTGCCCAAGGAACTACTTTGAAGGGGATAACATTGATGTTTGAAAAAAATAAAAACTTTGGTAAATAAAAAATCAGTCTCATTACTTTTCTGCCACACCTCGTACATCTTTACAAATTAAATCAAATCAAGTGTGGAGTAATAAAGTTTCTGTATGAAGCTGAGAATTAGACAGATCTGGCAGATCAGGTAGATGTGGAACAAAACAATATTTTTACAGAAAGTCACAGAGAGGGTAGACAAACTAGTCGTTCTGAAGAAGAGATCGAGATTATTATTCTTTGAAAATTACAGAAGGCCTCATCTACTTGTCATAGACAGAGAAAAAAGTATTTTTTCAGACAGATGAGTTCTTTTATGTTTTTGTGTAATATCCAAACCACAATGGACAAAGTAAGATGAGCAGTAGCTGGTCAATAAAATAGCTGGGGCAATATGGATCAATAGACCTCTACTCATTTGTACTTCTTTGTGCTCTCAAAAACAAGTTCTTGATAAAAAAAAAAAAAACACTTTACAGAGGAGTAGAAATTGTACTAAAGTCAGATGGTTTGCACAGGTGTACAAATTGATATAATTAAGTCAATGAACACCCAGCTGGACCTAATGTTAAGTGCAGAAATGCTAAGCAGACACATAAGCTCATTATGTTGGCTACAACTGCATGAAGAAGAAATCTAGATGAAGATACATTTGTCAGCTTCAGTGAGGAACACTAGTTACTTTGCTGATTTTTCACAATGAATAAGTGGCTTAGAAGTTGCTGACATAGAACATCACCAATAATCCAAAACTGGATAAAAGCACAAGCTCCTTCATTGAAAGTGCAACAAAAAGCAAGCAAGCAGCACTGGAACATCCATCTTTATAATATGCCTATCCAGAGTAGGGTTGCAGAACAGCTGAAGGTTACACTATGTGGTCATAAAAGATCGCTTGGCATCTTTTGAAAAGATTACAATGCTTCCCAATTTCCTAGCTAAATTGTCTACCATGGCCTGGTTACTGGATAACTACAATACATGGACAAAAGTATTGGGACACCTGACTATTACACCAACAGGGACTTTAATGACATTGCATTCAAATACATAGACTTCAATATGAGGTTGCCCACCTTGGCAGCTATAACAGCTTCCACTCTTCTTGGAAGGCTTTCCACAAGATTTTGGACTGTTTATGCAGGAATTTGTGGCCATTCATTCTGTAGAGCATTTATGAGGTCAGGCACTGATGTTGGACAAAAAGACCTGGCTCGCAATCTCCGTTCCAGTTCATCTCAAAGGTGAACTCATCCAACCATGTCTTTAAAGACCTTGATTGATGCACTGGGGCATAGTCATGCTGGAATTGAAAAGGGGCCCAAACTGTTTTCACAAAGTTGGAAGCATAGCATTGTCCAAAATATCTTATGCTGAAGTATTAAAATTGTCCTTCACTGGAAGTAAGGAATCTAGCCCAGACCCAGAAAAACAGCTCCACGCCTTTATCCCTCCTCAACCAAACTTCACAGTTGGCAAAATGCAGTCTGACAGATAACAGTATACCGGCATCTGCCAAACCCAGACTTGCCGATCTGACTGCCAAACAGAGAAGGGTGATTAGTCACACCATAGAACAAATTTCCACTATCCAGTGGCAGTGTTCTTTACAACACTCCATCCGGCGATTGGCATTAACTTGGTGATGTGAGGCTCGCATCTAGCTGCTCGGCCATGGAAACTCACTCCAAGAAGCTCCCGCCACATAGTCTTTGCCAGTGGAAGTATGGAATTCTTCAGTTTTGGAATCAGCAGAGCATTGGGGATTTTTACAAACCACGCACATGAACAGTCATTGACCCTGCTCTGTGACCTTACGTGGTCTTATGCTTTATGGCCGTTTTGCTGTTTCTCCTACATCCTTCCACTTTCCAGTAATAGCACTTACAGTTGATTGTGGAATATTCAGCAGGGATGAAATTTCACGAACCGTCTTGTTGCAAAGGTGGCATCCTATCACAGTACCATGCTTGAAATCACTGAGCTCTTCAGAGTGACCAATCTTGTTTCACAAATGTTTACAAATGGGAATTGCATGGCTAAGTGCTCGATTTTATACACCTGTTGCAATGGATCTGACTGAATTCAATAATTAAGAGGTATGTCCCTATACTTTTGGCCATATAGTGTATCTCCCTAAACCACCTAATAGCTAATTTGTAAAAGGCGTACTATCACAAAAATGGCTAACATCAAAACATCCAGGTGGATGCAACACATTGGTAGATGTTGAAGTAGATGCCCACTATCAATGCAAACTGCTGTGAAAATGATAAAAAAAACACTATGTACTATACATGTAATTAATTATACATTTTATTTTATTATTATTCTAGCAATCACAGGGACCAACCCAGGAACAACACTTGGACTGGACAACAGTCCATGATAGGGAGAATACATATACACATACACTCACACATTCTAGGGCAAATTTGGCAATACTATTTCGCCTAACCTGCATGTCTTTGGATTCTGGGAGGAAACCTGAGTGCTCAAGGGAAACTTACTTGGACGTGTGGAGAACATGCAAACTCCATGAAGGAAACATAATGTTTCTTGACTGTGAGGCAGCTGCTCTTCCATTGCAGCCACTTTGCTGATCACACTGGACTATTTCACTGTAAACATCATTCTGTGGCAAAACCATAATCAAAAACAGTCCACCTAGACAGGAAAACTGGGATAAAACAATGTAATCCATGTGTATGGATAAGTCTTTCATGATGTCAGTCCAAATGAGTACATATGGGAGATTCTGGAATGGCTCCTGAGAAAATGTTTTGTGCGAAAATCACCAAAATCAAATGACAGCATTTCAGAAAGAAAGAAAACTGTCACATCCTTCCAACTCACTTCCAGACATTTGTAGAATGTCTGACAAGGTGTTGTTTGAGGTTACTTGTTGTGGCCCCATGTAAATTTAAGTTGATGTTTCTTTTTGTCAGTTACATATAGGTACCTATGAACATATCCAAAAAAACGCACATCATTATTTTATTTAACCCTTTAAACACTTATGGAAAGAAGGTAAGATTAAAAAAGAATTCTAACCTGAACCTGATCTCCACTGAAAAGACCATCTAAAATGAGGTAGGTCCAAAAAACTGGCCATTCACATTCAATATTTTCAAAGAGTTTTAGTTCAGCAGGATCATAGTGCAATCTCCTAGGGTCCTAAAACAAGAACAGGAAAATGTTATGTTTTCAAAAATAGTGCAATTACAACACAGAAATATGCCAGTATTATTTCTCTAAAGATCTTTTAGGCATTACTTTGATCTCTTATTGTAGACTGCTGCTTCGTCTTTTGAAAAAAAGGATATAAGATTTAATTTAATATACATAATACTGTATAATACATAATATACATTTAATTTAATATCATAAGGCAGAAGCATCATCACAAACAGTCCATCTAGATAGGGAAAACTGGAGTAAAACAATGTAATCCATGTGCCATGGCCTTTCAGTCATGATACTTCAGTCCAAAGGAGTACACATGGAAGATTCAGGAATGACTACTGATAAAATGGTCAATACATAATATACTGTATACATACTAAATACAAATTAAGTATAGGTTCAGAAGCGACTCAAGCTGCCCTATGCTTTATAATATTAGTTAGCTAAATACTGTATATGTTATTTATTTATTTATTTTTTGTTAAACACAAGCACTTTTTGGCAAAGAGTCAATAATTTGTACACCAAAAAAGTTCCTATTACATTTGTTTTGAGCAAGTATACTGGATTTATTTAAGCAAACATGCACAGAGCACTGTGTGTGATGTATCAAAGGTTATAGTTCTGTTTTCATATAGGCTGACTTATACACTCTTTCTGTGCTTGCATATTTTTTGGCTTAAGCTCTTATTTTTCTCTCCCAGTTTAAAATATACTGTTAAGTCAGCCAATACTGTAAACTGCACTGTTAGTTCATTACTCTGGGTTTATCCATAAATGTGATTTACTACTGTTACATCTGAGGCAAGTTCCTGCTTTACATCTATTGAAGCTAGAATTAGCACTGCCTCCTGATGATCCTGCACGAGAACATGAAAGAATGAATGGTTACATTTTCAGCTAGGGATTGATGTGAGCTTTCTCAATTGGTTTATTGCTGTTTTACATACAAATACTAAATCTTGTGCAAGGAAAACAAATCAGATTACAAGTTACTGTGTTACATTTTATAAGACAACTGGCCTCAGTTACAGTGGTGTAAGTTAATCAGATGTATTAGATAGAAAGATACTTTATTAATCCCAAGAGGAAACTCACATACTCCAGCAGCAGCATACTGATAAAAAACAATATTAAATTAAAGAGTGATAAAAATGCAGGTAAAACAGACAATAACTTTGTATAATGTTAACGTTTACACCAAGGGTGGAATTAAAGAGTCGCAGTGTGAGTGAGGAACGATCTCCTCAGTCAGTGACAGCAGTCTGTCGCTAAAGCTGCTCCTCTGTCTGGAAATTATACTGTTCAGTGGATGCAGTGGATTCTACATGATTGACAGGAGCCTGTTCAGCGCCCCTTGCTCTGCCACGGATGTCAAACTGTCCAGCTCCATGCCTACAATAGAGCCTGCCTTCCTCAACAGTTTGTCCAGGCATAAGGCATCCTTCTTCTTTATGCTGCTTCCCCAGCACACCACTGCGTAGAAGAGGGCACTTGCCACAACCGTCAGACAGAACATCTGCAGCATCTTATTGCAGATGTTGAAGGACGCCAGTCTTCTAAGAAAGTATAGTCGGCTCTGTCCTCTCTTGCACAGAGCATCAGTATTGGCAGTCCAGTCCAATTTATCATCCAGCTGCACTCCCAGGTATTTATAGGTCTGTACCCTCCACACACAGTCGCCTCTGATAATCACGGAATCCAGGAGGGACCTGGGTTTTTTAAAATCTACCACCAGCTCCTTGGTTTTGCTGGTGTTCAGGTGTAAGTGGTTTGAGTCGCACCATTTAACAAAGTCCTTGATTAGGTTCTTATACTGCTCCTCCTGCCCACTCCTGATGCCGCCCACGATAGCAGTGTCATCAGTGAACTTTTGCACGTGGCAGGACTCCGAGTTGCATTGGAAGTCCGATGTATATAGGCTGAGCAGGCCCAGAGAAAGTACAGCCCCCTGCAGTGCTCCTGTGTTGCTGACCATAATGTCAGACCCGCAGTTCCTGAGACACACATACTGAGGTCTGTCTGTAAGATAGTCCATAATACATGCCACCAGGTACTGAATCTACTCCCATCTCTGTCAGCTTGTCTCTAAGGAGCAGAGGTTTGGTGGTGTTGAAGGCACTAGAGAAGTCCAGAAATATAATTCTTACAGCACCACTGTCTCTATCCAAGGGGGAAAGGGATCGGTGTAGCATATAGATGATGGCATCTTCTGCCCCCACCTTCTCCTGGTATGCGAACTGCAGAGGGTTGAGGGCGTGGCAGACCTGTGGCCTCAGGTGGTGAAGCAGGAGCCAACCCATGGTCTTCATCACATGTGATGTCAGAGCAACAGTGCCTCAGGGTGCTGTGTTTTTAATTTAACAATAGCGGAATGGATGATGTCACCCACTATCTCCACGTCCGCCCGAGGAGGAATGTAAACAATAACAACAATGGCGTGTCCAAACTCTCTGGACAAGTAACAGGGATGCAGACTTATGGCCAACTGTTCGATGTCCCTGCAGCAAGTGGAGATTTTGACGTTTACATGTCCAGAGTTACACCACCTTGTATTTACATAGAGAGTGAGTCCTCCTCATCTCTGCTTCCTGCAGGTATTTGCGTCTCTGTCTGCTCTAACTGTGCTAAACCCGAGTAGCTCCACGTTAGCATCTGGGATGTTAGTTGTTAGCCACATTTCACAAAAACACAACAAGCTGCATTCTCTGTAAGTCCTGACATTTTTAACCAGCGCGGCCATTTCGGCGATCTTATTTGGTAGTTAGTTCACATTTCCCAGGATCACAGAAGGCTTGAAACGCCACTTTCTCACAAATTGCTTCACTTTTAGCTTAGCTCCGGCTCTACTACCATGATACCGCGGCATGGGCATTTGTTTTCAGCACTTGAAGTTGACTACTTGAATAGACGAGTCTCGGTGTGTAAAAATTCCATATTAGAAGTACTATGTAACTAACTGAGTACTTTTCTGCATGTAGTATTGCTAAAGAAGGTTGATTTTGGCTTACTGAGTGTGATAAGAGCATTTGTTAGAGGAACCTTTAGAATTCATCAATATTTTTTTCATACAACTGAATATAAGTAGATCAAATGGCTTTTGAGAGAACAGATTCAGGTTCTTATTTGTAGATTCACTTTAAGGAAAAAACAACCCCAGAGAAATGAGGAATATAAAAAAGTATCATGGCTTATAGAATTAAAACAATAATATGTTTTAAAAAACTTTTTTTAATTTCAGGATCAAGCCCAAGGAAAAAGTATTGTGATTAGTCCACCTTTTGTCCCAATGTTATGGTACTATCCTTTAAGTACCAGAGATTACACTGATCTTCCACTATCATTCATACACTTAATTCTTGTGCTGCATACTCTATTAATGTCTCATTGTTGTTTTAAAATTCTACTATGTGTACGATGCTATTACTTATTTTGCACAACAAAAAAAATTGATGAAAGATTATATAAAAACTATCGTGATTAAGCCTAATATGATGTTAACAAGAATTATTCTGAAACATTAACAAATCAGCAACGATAAAAAATCCTCTTAGACATTGTTAAGATGGTAGAAGTAGATGCTGTTCATTACCTCCCTTGGTGTCTTGTAACCATCTCTGAGAAATCGGCAGCAACCATAACGTCCCTGTAGAGAAAAATAGGCTAGAATAAAGTACACTTTATTTATATGAATGTTTGATGCATTTTGATATTACAGACAATTCCAAGTGTTTAATAACAATTAAAACTAATACAGAATGACAATAATGGTTAAGACAAAAACTAAGGGAAAAACATATCACTTGTTTGCCTAGCTTTTAGTAGCAATAGGATAGTAAATTAAAGATAAACGTATTGCCAAAATTGTTAGCAAGTGGGAGTAAAAATTATCATTAGATTGACCAACAATTCACAACAGTAATTTTGTAAAATGTTGTATCTTTGCAGTAAAGTGGAAGCCAAGTCTCAGATAGAGCTTGCAATTAACTGGTTAATCTAGTTTGTCATTTTCACCTATGGTCATGAGCTCTGCTAGCGTTAAAAAGAATGAGACTGTAAGCTTTAAAGTCTTTAAAATAATTTTATTACTGTAACATCACTTCAGCACCATCCTGTTCTAAAAGCATTGTTTGGGTAAAGCCATTGCCTGTGTTGTTTCATACAGCAGTGGCCATATTATTGTTAGCAAACATGTTGGCTGTTATGACCAAAATCTCTGTGATACATGATGTCAGTGTAGTGACATTATAAAAGAAAACAACACACTTAAATCAGTGTTCAAGATTTTGGATTCCACAAAAAATTTCTTTGACCACTAACTTGACTCATTTTTTGCTTGGTCAATTTGGTATTTTTGAAACCCTCTCGGTATTTTCATCTCTTGCTAGTTTCAATGACATTTCAAATTTGTGTCCCTGAAAATGCTCTTCATTTACTAGTCCAAAAATTATCATCACTATTTTAGTAAAACTCTTATCCATTACACACACAATACCCGCAATAAAGGAGAACCTCAGAATAGAACTGTTCAGTTGGGGTGGCATAAACAAATTAAGATATCCCCTGTGAAGACAAGGGGACAGACTCAAGACATTCTAGCGGGATGGTTTCTCTTGGATAACCTGTGAGCAGCTACGAATTCCACAAAAATGCATGAAAAAAGAGTGGCTTGGTCAGTCCAGCTCTGCATGTTGCCAGGGTGGTTCTCATCAGAACAAACACATGGGAGGTCAAGTGAGCAAAGAGCAGTAGATGCTTTTCTTATTAAATATTGTAACAAATTTCACTTGGTTCTCATCAGTTCATGAAGTAATTAGATATGGAAAAGTACAACATCAACTGAGATATGATTTTAAGTTAATCAAAAACTTTACAGAACACTGAACAGCTTATATAGGAACAGGTATATATAGAAAATCCTTTAATTTTGGTTCAAATGGTTAAATGGCAGGGGTTAATATCATGGGTGCTCCATTTTTGGAGTTTACATTTTCTCTCAATTTGCGTATGGGTATCTTCTGGGTGCTCTGGATTCCTCCCACAGTCTGAAAACATGAAGGTTGAATGGATTACATCCTGATATGCGTGTGTGTATGTATGTGTTTGTGTGTGTTCAGCCTGCGATGAGCTGGCATCGTGTCTTTGTGCGTAGTGTTTGCTGGGATATGCTCCAGCTTCCCTGTAAATCTGCTCTGGATAAGCAGGTTTAGAAAATGAATAAATATATCGATTGTTCAATGAGGTATGGTTAAAAATGAAAATTTCATGTCAGTTATGCATTTAAAAGGTCGCTTTAGAAATTAAATTGCAGACCTGTTTTATAAAGAGACAAAGAAAATGCAGCCATTCTAGTTCTACCTAAAAACATCTAAATGTAGCAAAAGGTGTCAATTGCAAAACTGTGTAGTTGTGTGTATGTGAAAATTATTGACAGTCATACATGGCAGTGATACATGGTCTTCCTTTATTCTGTGACTATCAGACAGTACAACTGCAATTAGAGTTCATAAAGCCCAAAAAGTACACAAAGAGACTGCCTTACCTGTAGCTTAGTAATGATCTCATTTTTTGTCAGATTCACAAGGTCTATGTCTTCAACAGCAAAGGCAGGAAATGAAATAACAGATAATAGTCCAGCGTCAATTTCCTTTGAGGTGGAAGCTCTTGGCAGCATGGAGCAAAGAATAGACTAACAACATAAGAAAAACATTGAAATGTATTATACAAAAAAAATGTTACCATTTCCACATTACAAAATAGTTGTTTTATTTTAAAGGAATACTTCACCCCAAACAATATCTTTTTATCTTTTATTTACCCCATGTTGTCTATAGTGATGGTAAAGAAAAAAAAAATAATCTTATGTTTTCATGAAGAACAGAAATTAGTAGTTTACGATACAAGAAGCCTCAAATTGAGCATGATAGGAGCCTATACTGAATAACAGCAAACAATATTAAAATATCTATGAAAAAATGGTCAAAATACTCATGTTGCACAATTAACATGTCATCCATGTTATCCAATTGTATTCTCACAAAATCCAAAGCATGTATATTTTTAGATAAAGTATTGTCAAAAATACTTCAGTAAAATCAGAGTAGTATATGAATAGGACATTTATTTCAATAGAAAATGTGTTAAATTAAAGATCAACTTCACCCCTCATTGTTTGGTGAAGAACCCTTTCTTCACATCAAAGGTCAACAGACTCCCATCGAAGCCCACTGTATCATGAACTTTGTGATCTCTGTTCTTCATGAAAACATGAAATTTAATATTTTGTTAAGGCATTACTACAAATAACATAGGGTAAGTAACAGATTAAAAAAAGATTATTTTTGGGAGTAGTATTCCTTTAAGAAACTTCATGGTTATTCTAGATGGTTAACTTTACAAGAAATGTAACTTTTATAGATTTTTTTATAATAATTGTTTATGGGTAGGAAAGGATAATACATATTTTCATTTATCTTTTAAACTTCCTTTACTCTTTACTAGGGGCCAGGGTCTATCCTGATAGCACAGGGTAAGAGCTAAGAACAGAGTCTTCCGGGAACATCAGGGCATCACTGGACATACTCATAAAGCATTATTATTCCACAAGCTTAATCCATATAAGGGTCTCTGGGTGTTGGAGCCAACCCTATCAGTTGTGGATACAAAGCAGCAAACAATCTTGTATAAGGAAAATAATCAAAAACATAGACCACTCACACACATATACCAGTTTGGAAAGAAGGTTTTATTTTTAAGTTTATAATTGTACTCAATATTCAGCCCATTTTAAAGAATTTGGTCAACTAGGGAAGGTATAGCATTCAACAAAATTAATGAAGCTTCTCTCTCTGCAGCTGCTACCTGACTTATCAGCAACATTAAAAAACCCTAACTTTTTGTAATTATAAATTAAACAACACTATTAAAAACCCATACTAAAGCTTGCCTAATATTTTAAATTCTTTAAAATACCCCGAAAACTTAAAAGCTATGTGAGTTACTTAGATGAAACAGCCTATATAAATTAATAGACCAATGTCTATATACAAATCACTGGGCTTCAAAGTTTGTCATATCTGTTGTGTTGTATGTGTGAAATGTGAGAACTAAAACATCTGAACTACATTCATTAGCAATATTTCAAAAAGAGCTACAACACATAGACTGATGGGCCAATAATTTGTGAGTGACTGTATATGTTTATATCTTGATGGCATGACGTTTCCAGTAGGGCACATTCCTTAATGTGTTTCAAAAAAAGAGTATTGGCATTGTGCACAACAAACTTAATTGTAGATGTTCTTTTCCAAATTATTAATTAAGAATAATTATGCAATGACAAATTTAAAGATATGTGGTAAAGGTCTTAAAAATGTAATAGCACAGGGCTGTGCGGAAAACAGTGGGGTCTTGAGCTGATATAGATCGAAAGAAGGTGGTGCAAAGTGACATCCAGAGACAAAGTAGGAGTTCGACACCAATTCACCTTGGACAGTGGGTCAGTTAGTAGGTAAGAGGTGGCAGGGAATAGCAAGATCTGCAATGGTAGAAAACATCTAAGGAGTACTAATGGTTTGGGAAGGAAGCTGAATCCTTGTAAATTATGTTACAGCTCACAAAGCCAAAAGTGTTCTTGGTGAGTTCTATTGGAAACACAAGAGGATATACCTGGAAGCTGTAATGTGTGTCTATTTGTTTGTGCACTGAGCTGAAGAGTGCAATGGTATAAGTTGCCATGAGAGGGCACTGTTGCTATACCATTCCAAGAATCAAAATTCTTGAGTACAACTAACATCTGGGAAAAGATAAAACACACAAAAGCTTCGCTTCCGATCTTCTCTCTCACTCTGTCCCTACAAGACTGAATTAAGTAGTTCCAACATATATGAATATGAATACTTTCATCTAGTACAATTATTTAAAAAAAGTGTCTCTAAGTTGAATTACATCACAAGTACCTCAGCAAGAAGTACTAAGATAAATCACTTTCTGCAAGTATTATTCATTAGAAGAGAAAATTGTGTAATTACCAATAATATTCATAAAGCAGCAGAAGTGTTTAATGCTTTAAACAATGACTACCTGACAATGCTCCACTTCATCAGGTAAAACATGGAGCACTGACTTGGGACCTCCATGTGCTCCAAACAAGTCAAGTTCATCAATGGCCTCCAAGGCTGCCTATTGTAAAATAGTAAATGACATTTGATCACTGTACTTAAATGTATTAATTTGTTATGCAGAACAGGTGACATCAGAATTACTGTACCTCATACTTCTCATATACAAGGTGATGTCTAATAATTAAAAGGACATAATTCTAATTTTAAAAAGTAATGTTTTAGAGTATGACTGTACCAGTGTTCACAAAGCCAGGTCCATAAAGATGTGGCTTAACAAGTTTGAGGTTGAGGAACTTCAGTGACAGCACATATTCCTGACCTCAACCCTAATGAACAACTTTGGGATGAATTTGAATTTGAATTTCGATTGTGGGCCAGGTCTTCTTACTCAACATCTGTACCTGACCTCAAAAATTCTCTTTTGGCTGAATAGCCATAAATTCCCACTTATACACTCCACAATTTTGTGGAAAGCCTTCCCAGAAGAGTGTAGGCTTTTGCAGTCATAAAGGGGTGGTGAGCTTAATATTAATGCCTGTGGTTTTGGAATGAGGTAATAAGCTGTCCAAAAAGCTCATATAGAATTAACGGTCAGGTGTTTTGGCCATATAGTATACAGTATTCAAAAATCTAGTTTATATTGAAAATGTCTCACTTATATGGCAAAATCACTTAATATCAACTACACAGTTGATATAGAAAGTCTCTCTCTTTTATACCAAGTATTCAGCTCATACTGCAAATGTCACACATATTTCAAATATCCATCTTAAATTTCATATATCTACTAGAGGTTATAGGGTATTACATTAAACACTAAAAAGTCTGAATTAGCAT
Source organism: Polypterus senegalus (assembly GCF_016835505.1). Taxonomy (NCBI): domain Eukaryota; kingdom Metazoa; phylum Chordata; class Cladistia; order Polypteriformes; family Polypteridae; genus Polypterus; species Polypterus senegalus. Next base: position 185,364,831 of record NC_053155.1, on the reverse strand, counting down.
AGGTTTTTACAGGTCTAGTGGGCCAAAAATAGGTAGAAACCCCCAAAAACCTTGACATCTTGCATAACTAGACATCAGAACGAGGTGAACAATATATCTTATGTTGGGGCTTTTCTCATAATGAGTCAGGACAAAAAAAATGAAGTGATTTCAAAGGATTCATAAGTAATTGCTGTGAACAAAAAAAGGAATCTTTTCTTTACCCAAATGTTTAGTGGGAACATGCCCAAAGTCATGTAGATCAATTGCATCAGAGGTTTTAAAGAACAACTGTATGAACTACTGAAACATTTTATTATCTGTTCAAACAAACTACATGAGCTGAATTCATCCGGTTGTTTATATATATTTTATTTTCAGCCAATCACCAATACCTTGGCCATTCCAACAGAGCTACCATTCAGTTCTGCAATTCCTTGATTGGTTTTATCTCCACGCTCCCACATTCCATAATCCTGAAAAACAAATTCACTATAATCAGAAGTGATTTAAAATATACGATAATCATTCTTTGTTACAAAAGTGATTTTCAACCTCTTCTTGATTCATATTAAGTGTGAAAAGAAATGAATGCAATAAATAAAACATTACAAAAGACAATAAGAACTAATAATGAATAAACAATGGGCTACATTTGTATACAGCAGTTCACAATTACAAACTGAGAGATAGACACATGAATATCACTGTATGAAGCTTGTGATTAAGTAATAACACCTTGTATGCTATAGATTGTATTATACTTGGTCCACCTTCATCTCTTAAAAATAGTAATATTTTGGCACCTAAAACATTTTATTTATGGTCTTTTGTGGCTCTGATTTATGCATTTACTAAGTTGACTTTTTTTTCTCAATTGCTAGACTCTAGAGCTGGGAGCAAGAGTAGGCTATTGCGTTGATTTGCATTTATCTTAGTTACATTCTTACAACTAAAACTGCAATGTAGGACCTGGCCAGAAATTGAATTGCAGTCTCCTTGTCAGACCCTGCTCATAAGAGAAAAGGAAAACATTTTCAAGCCAGTAATAGAATAATGCCACTAGGAGGTAATGGATTCCCAAAAAGTAGCTGATCCAGAGACATAATTTGGAAAAGGGCCATGATGGACAACAGATAATTTAATTAGAGACCTCCAGCCAAATAAATGGTAAGCAGATCTGCTAACACATTTACAGACTTAGATGCTATGCAAATTGTTTGTTTGTTTACCTGTTCATCAACCCAACATCTACATATATGTCTTAGTGTTTATTGATTGTGAAAACGCAGATGGAGAAGAACTTATAGGATGCAAAACCCCTAACAGTGTTACTTACTGTACATGGAAAAACATTTTGTTTGGGGTTGCCACAGCAACATTCAGTTGGTGGCAGAAAGTAAATATCACCTGGACCAGTAAAGCAGAGGGAAATGTGAGATAAAGGAGAGGAAGCCAGGCCTGTGGAAGAAGCATCTATTTTTTGTTAACTAGAAATATGCACTTCACTATCCCTAGACGTGGTTACCCCAAAGACATTCCAGTAGATATGGTGACATCTGAAGATCAGCATAATTTCTTTTTTTATTTTGATATACTTTGTTTGTCCCTGTGGGGTAAATGTCTTTTTGCATGACCTTTGGGATCAAACCACAGGATCAGCCATCGTTCAGCACCCCAGAGATATTTTAAAGTTAAGAGATCAGTTGTCGAGTGGAATCCACATTGCTAAATGGTGAAGCTGAACTGGGTTTGTTATGTTGTGATAGTATGCATCATTACATTCTATATTTGCATCCATCCATTTTTTTTGTTGATAAGCATACAGCTTACTAAAACTGGACTATACTTTTAGAAGTGTCTTTTTTATTATGAATTGCTTGCATTTATTTTTCCCTTTCATCTTATACATACATTTATAACACAACAAGGATAATTCTGATTCATTTTAAGAACTTTATATTGTTCAAACATTTATTATTGCACTCTTGCTAGATACAGTGCCAGGCAGCAGAGATAAACCGACAGATCATTACGGGTAAAACTAACATATTATAAAGGATGAAACTCAGTTCTATCCAAAAGAAACTAAAACAACAACCAACAAGTTATAGCAATCAATAAATTTCAGTATAGAATACTTACTGCAACTTTGTAAGCTGCTTCAATATAAAATATCAGGTTCTGAATAAAATCTACTTCATCCAAATTTGAAATGATGCGCAGGCCTAAAAAAGGAAAAGATAAAGCAAGAAAGAAACAACTTGTTACAGTATGTGTACTGCCATGAGAATGGATGTATTGAGAGAGGCCCACAAGGCAGAGTATGGGACCATGAGATCAGCTTGAGTCAAAAATGTAGCCAGGGCCAAAAAAAGTAAGTCTGTAAATTGTTTGATAGTTTCAAAAATTTAAGCTAAACTCAAAGTTAAAATAAGATTAGCCAGAAGTTGAAATAGCAGAAAGAAGTATAAAAAACACACACTACGTCTTTTAGGAGATGACAAGAATGTTAGATATCACTTGACATGCTGTGGTGAGTTATAAAGCATCACAGGAATGATTTCATGAGCATGACTTTTGGGAGACTCACCCACTAAGAGATCGGTGCACATTGTGGCATGGCAATGGAACCACAAAATCGCCAGCCCAATGAAAAATAAAACAGAAACATGATATACTAGCCAACCCGCGGCGTACCATATGCTGCATAATCAGGCCGGTTTTTTTAATGATTTTTAAGCACAGGGAGAAAATTAACATTTGAAAAATCAGTAATGTAATAAATCAGCAAGAAAAGCAACATTGTAACAATGCACGGAACGAACCAACACACAATCGTCCGTGACTGAAAACTGGCAGACTGCAATCGTGCCTTCTCTTGCCAGACGGAGGGATGGGGGTGCACGGCGCAAAGTGTGGAACGGGAGGAGAGGAGAAGGACGTCCATTCAGCTCCCTCCGTCATGCTAGTCTGCTGAATTCTCGTTCAGTATGTATTGCCCACTCATGTGCCCACCTCCAACTCGTCACTTGAGTCATTGGCTGCTTTTCTAAATATAATCCACCAAGAAACCCGACCACGGTAGTAGCGAGGTGGGAGGGGGGTGTGCACAAAGGGTAGGGACGCAACCAGTAGGAGTGTATGAGTCACACTTAGTGGGAATTCCATGGTTTGCAGCCCGAATGGGGTTCAACGGCTTACCCACGCCTCTCTGCGCCGGGTAGACACACGCTCAATCTCATGCATAGTTATTTATTGAATGCTAAACACTTCTGGAAAGACACGGTTGTCTAAAACGGGTTGGTATGAGAATAAAACAGTGAATGAAATGAAAAGATGGAACTCTGGAGAGAGCAAAATACGACACAATAGTGAACCCACGGCATAACAAACACAGCATAATTATTTATTGATGGTTGAACACTTCTGGAAAGACACAGTTGTCTAAAAAGGGAGGGTTTGAGGATACAACAGAAAGTGAATGAAAAGATGGAACTCTGGAGAGAGCAACATAGAATTGTCCGTGAGTGAAGAAGACGCATGTTTGTCGCAGATGCGAATTGCTGTATGTAGCGTGTAAAACAGTTTGCTATGGTGCACGCGGTCGTGCGTCGTAACCGAAAACTCGGTTTTTAAAGACTGCTTACTTCATTGTGTTTTAACCTCAGTTGTAAAGGATTGTTTTAAGGATCCCATGGGATACCCCTCGCAAACTGTTTTACACGCTGCATATGGCGACTCACCTCCGCGAGAAACATGCCTCTATGAACAGACAAGGTGGCTCAGAGGTACATAAGGCCTCTACGACAGATGAATATAAATGACGCCGTTCTTTCTGTGTCGTCGCGCCCGAGTTGGTGGGCGTGGCTCTGCGAGTTGTCGTCGTATCCAATGGTCTTGGAGTTGGTGGGCATGGCTCCTCCCTGCGTGAGCCATAGGTGTCTTACTTGTCGGTGGCTTAGTGAATCCACGCCCCTTCTGGCATGCTTTCCATGGGTGTCTTGCCTTAGTGAATTATATATATAGATATAAACCATGCTATTAATAAAAATTTACATCTGTCCAAAGATAATAAAGTAAACAATAATAAATTTGGAATCTCTGTGATCCAAAACCACTACAAAGTTATAAGTGACTTTCATAAAAATTATTATACACACTATCAGATGAAGAACCATTTTTTTACTTTATCACCTCTTTCACATTTGCAACTTAAATTGCAGCCATTGTAATTCACAAGATTGGAGCACCTTTTTTTATTGCACATTATTTATGCCATTGTCCTTAATACAGATACCTGTCATTTTATTTTCTCCCTAACACACAGCTTTTCTAATAGCTCAGTTTTAGTCTGTACTGAATTAATTTAATTAAAATTAGAGAAAGAGCTAACCACTTTTTATTTTACATTTATATTTCTACTAGCTACATGAAAAACATAAACACATCTTAACTGATCATTCATATCTAATAATGGTTATAAATAAAGCAAATCTAAGTATCTAGAGTATAGTCAGTTGAATACAGAAAGTGTGACATGGTGGCCAAGTAATTTGAATTTTTTAATCACAAGATTTCTGGTTCACTTCCCACCTCTGACTTGCTGTTTGATCTTGAACAACTCACTTAATACATTTGTGCTGAATTGTACTGTATTCTGAACTTGCAATTCACCTTTGACAAATATTACAATTTGTGCAATAACACATATCTCAAAGGATAATATCTGAGTTTACCCACAATGGTTTGCCCAGAAATTTCCCTCCTCAACATTTTGTAGACTTGGGGCATGATCCATTCATTTCATGACGCCAGCCCTTCCTGCCATGTCTTCTTCTGTCTTCCCATTGGACTCTTTATCCAGGGGTTTCACTCCCCTTCCCGTCTTTATTACTGAAACACTGAACCTCCACCTCATTATTTTCTCATTCCTTTCAATTGTTCCTTCATGTTCTTTTTTCATTAGTCACATTTCATTCCCCGCCATTTTCCTTCTCACATAGCTGCACAAACACCTCCAGAGCCAGACAGTCTCCTTTAGAATTCTGCCAGTTTTTTTCTATATACACTTCATCCCTGTTACCAATAGAGTATACACTTCCAACACAGACATTTAAACTAATTAATTAAATTTTCCTATTTCCCATAAAAATAGCTCCTCTAGTGTTGCCTTATATCAGCATATAGCACCTCTCTGACACATTTGTTCAATAAAGAAATGCAGCTTTGTTGTCTAAAGACTATTCCTTATACACATTTTTTATAAACCCACTTCTAGTGGCCCATGCATGGAAGCAAGTGTCTCTGAACCACATTGTTGCATCTACTACATCGCCAAACATCTACTATCTCTGTGCTACCTGCTCCTTTACCATTATTAATCAACTCAGTGTTTTCTAAATTCTGCTTTAGGCCTTTCTTATGCCAGTTAGTGTGTCCACTTCAGTATCCTCTTATTTACTTTTGCTTTTAATCATCAATATAGGTTTACTGGCATACAAAAGCTTCCACTGTTGTCTCTTCTATACCTTATTGGTCACCAATACTCCATTACTACTGAGAACCGCACCAGACTTAGAACATGATGGCATCTGCTAATCTAGTCATTATTCATGTATAGTCATACAGACACTACGTAAGCTTTCATTCATACCTGTTTTTCTCAGTTTCCACCTCACCACTTAAACCAGCTGCCTACCATGTGCCCTTTCAAAATCAACAAACTGAAAAATGCACCTACTTTTATTATTACCTGATTTTTTTCTGCAGATTGTGTCTAAAAAAGTAATGTACTTTAACTTTTACTCATAATTATCTTAGGTATTAGATGCAGTATGGTAAGTTCCAAAACATTATACTGTATAATACTCTTGGTTACTGTATACAGTAGTCTTACATTTACCCCTTAACCTAAAAGCTGATCCACAAAGTAATTAACTAGAAAATCCAGACAGTCCACTAGGAAGGCAGACTTACTGCATGATTTCATTAAACACCATAATCTGTATAACTATTCAGAATCAAAGCATGTTTCTTGTGAAAAGATTACAAATTTTAAAAACATAATCGTGTATAAAAGCTTCATGGTTGTATATTATGCCAGTGTACATGTTCTTGTTGTTGCATTTTATAATTATACTTTTACATTTATATTAAAATTTACATTACTACAAAAAAGTAGTCACTTGGTATTTTTTTACCCTCTTATAATCCTCTGTACATATTTCACAGCATAATGGCCAACAGATGTCTGGTAACATAGGCCTCCTCAACTTGCCAATATAAAATCTCTCCTTTGTGGCGATGTCCTGATTGAATATCTCTCCATATCCATCAGAGACTGTTACCATGTTCTTGGGGAAATAATCTAAATGAGACTGTAGGAAATGAAAAGACATGTTTCTCTCAAGTGAAGAGACAAGCTCCTCATCTAGTCTCTCATAGTTTTCCATCTTTGTATTTCCAGGAAAATTGTGGAGCATAGTTTTTATACAGCTTGAATTTGAAATTTATGTCCTTGAAAAACTCATAGATATTAGAAGATACCTTCTTTTATTTTTGCACCTTTTGTTGTCTCAATAAAGTCAGGATGTGTGTTCTTTTACTGTTTGCTTACCTATTACCTGGTCAAGACAATGGATGCATCACTCTGACATTGTATTATCTGTATAAATTATCCATCCATCCAACATCCAACCCGCTATATCCTAACTACAGGGTCACTGGGGTCTGCAGGAGCCAATCCCAGCCAACACAGGGCACAAGGCAGGAAACAAACCCCGGGCAGGTCGCTCACACACACACACACCAAGCACACACTAGGGACAATTTAGAATCGCCAATGCACCTAACCTGCAAGTCTTTAAACTGTGGGAGAGGAAACCGGACTACCTGGAGGAAACCCACACAGACACGGGGGGAACATGCAAACTTCATGCAGGGAGGACCCAGGAAGCGAACCCAGGTCTCCAAACTGCAAGGCAGCAGTGCTACCCACTGTGCCACCGTGCTGCCATGTATAAACTATTTAAACAATGATTTTCTCTCTTCTGGACAATAAAAAGGCATCTTTCTAACCTTCAAAATATAAATACCTGGGCTTTCTTGAAAGAACAATAAGAGAGGAAAAAAATAATGATTGTGAGCAAAATATGTGTAGAAAATACTTGATTTTGGGTCGTTTCTGTCTTTACCTCTTTTCAGCTTAAACTATATACCATAAAACAAGTGTCACTCATTTTTAGAAATAATTGATTATTTTCAAAATGGCATTTTCACTGAATCCAATATCTTTTCAAAAACAGTTTGTGGTATAGAAAATCCAAATTCAGAAATAGATCCAGCATACATAAATCTATAAAATATACTGATATTTTTGCATGGAATTATTTTGGGACAGACCAGAGTTATATGAAATAAATATTACATGAGAATTTAAACATTTATATTAATAAAAAAAATAAAATAAAATAAACAAGGAATCAACACAAAAATGTAATAAAATTTTATTGATAGTTTTAGTTCAGCATATTTTGATTGGCATAACAGGCATACAATATACAGTGCATCTGGAAAGTATTCACAGCGCATCCCTTTTTCCACATTTTGTTATGTTACAGCCTTATTCCAAAATGGATTAAATTCATTTTTTTCCTCAGAATTCTACACACAACACCCCATAATGACAACGTGAAAAACGTTTACTTGAGGTTTTTGCAAATTTATTAAAAATAAAACAATTGAGAACGCACATGTACTCACAGCCTTTGCCATGAAGCTCAAAATTGAGCTCAGGTGCATCCTGTTTCCCCTGATCATCCTTGGGATGTTTCTGCAGCTTAATTGGAGTCCACCTGTGGTAAATTCAGTTGATTGGGAATGATTTGGAAAGGTACACACCTGTCTATATAAGGTCCCACAGTTGACAGTTCATGTCAGAGCACAAACCAAGCATGAAGTCAAATGGAATTGTCTGTAGACCTCCGAGACAGGATTGTCTCGAAGCACAAATCTGGGGAAGGTTAAAGAAAAATTTCTGCTGCTTTGAAGGTCCCAATGAGTACCGTGGCCTCCATCATCCGTAAGTGGAAGAAGTTCAAAACCACCAGGACTCTTCCTAGAGCTGGCCGGCCATCTAAACTGAGCGATTGGGGGAGAAGGGCCTTAGTCAGGGAGGTGACAAAGAACCCGATGGCCACTCTGTCAGAGCTCCAGAGGTCCTCTGTGGAGAGAGAAGAACCTTCCAGAAAGACAACCATCTCTGCAGCAATCCACCAATCAGGCCTGTATGGTAGAGTGGCCAGACGGAAGCCACTCCTTAGTAAAAGGCACATGGCAGCCCGCCTGGAGTTTGTCAAAAGGCACCTGAAGGACTTTCATACCATGAGAAACAAAATTCTCTGGTCTGATGAGACAAAGATTGAACTCTTTGGTGTGAATGCCAGGCGTCACGTTTGGAGGAAACCAGGCACCACTCATCACCAGGCCAATACCATTCCTACAGTGAAGCATGGTGGTGGCAGCATCATGCTGTGGGGATATTTTTCAGCGACAGGAACTGGGAGACTAGTCAGGATAAAGGAGAAGATGACTGCAGCAATGTACAGACATCCTGGATGAAAACCTGCTCCAGAGTGCTCTTGACCTCAGACTGGGGCGATGGTTCATCATTCAGCAGGACAACGACCCTAAGCACACAGTCAAGATATCAAAGGAGTGGCTTCAGGACAACTCTGTGAATGTCCTTGAGTGGCCCAGCCAGAGCCCAGACTTGAATCCGATTGAACATCTCTAGATGCTCAAAGGATAATATCTGAGTTTACCCACAATGGTTTGCCCAGAAATTTCCCTCCTCAACATTTTGTAGACTTGGGGCATGATCCATTCATTTCATGACGCCAGCCCTTCCTGCCATGTCTTCTTCTGTCTTCCCATTGGACTCTTTATCCAGGGGTTTCACTCCCCTTCCCGTCTTTATTACTGAAACACTGAACCTCCACCTCATTATTTTCTCATTCCTTTCAATTGTTCCTTCATGTTCTTTTTTCATTAGTCACATTTCATTCCCCGCCATTTTCCTTCTCACATAGCTGCACAAACACCTCCAGAGCCAGACAGTCTCCTTTAGAATTCTGCCAGTTTTTTTCTATATACACTTCATCCCTGTTACCAATAGAGTATACACTTCCAACACAGACATTTAAACTAATTAATTAAATTTTCCTATTTCCCATAAAAATAGCTCCTCTAGTGTTGCCTTATATCAGCATATAGCACCTCTCTGACACATTTGTTCAATAAAGAAATGCAGCTTTGTTGTCTAAAGACTATTCCTTATACACATTTTTTATAAACCCACTTCTAGTGGCCCATGCATGGAAGCAAGTGTCTCTGAACCACATTGTTGCATCTACTACATCGCCAAACATCTACTATCTCTGTGCTACCTGCTCCTTTACCATTATTAATCAACTCAGTGTTTTCTAAATTCTGCTTTAGGCCTTTCTTATGCCAGTTAGTGTGTCCACTTCAGTATCCTCTTATTTACTTTTGCTTTTAATCATCAATATAGGTTTACTGGCATACAAAAGCTTCCACTGTTGTCTCTTCTATACCTTATTGGTCACCAATACTCCATTACTACTGAGAACCGCACCAGACTTAGAACATGATGGCATCTGCTAATCTAGTCATTATTCATGTATAGTCATACAGACACTACGTAAGCTTTCATTCATACCTGTTTTTCTCAGTTTCCACCTCACCACTTAAACCAGCTGCCTACCATGTGCCCTTTCAAAATCAACAAACTGAAAAATGCACCTACTTTTATTATTACCTGATTTTTTTCTGCAGATTGTGTCTAAAAAAGTAATGTACTTTAACTTTTACTCATAATTATCTTAGGTATTAGATGCAGTATGGTAAGTTCCAAAACATTATACTGTATAATACTCTTGGTTACTGTATACAGTAGTCTTACATTTACCCCTTAACCTAAAAGCTGATCCACAAAGTAATTAACTAGAAAATCCAGACAGTCCACTAGGAAGGCAGACTTACTGCATGATTTCATTAAACACCATAATCTGTATAACTATTCAGAATCAAAGCATGTTTCTTGTGAAAAGATTACAAATTTTAAAAACATAATCGTGTATAAAAGCTTCATGGTTGTATATTATGCCAGTGTACATGTTCTTGTTGTTGCATTTTATAATTATACTTTTACATTTCATTTTGGAATAAGGCTGTAACATAACAAAATGTGGAAAAAGGGATGCGCTGTGAATACTTTCTGGATGCACTGTATGTTAATTTGACTGTACAACTAGTCATATAAATGAATTAATTCACATTCATTTGTATTTGTCAAGCTGCATTTTAATAACAAAACAAAAAATGTGTTCTTTTGCAGACAGCAAAGTAGAATGAGCAAGAGGATGAATTGAAGACCACAAACTAACCAGGCGTCTACTGACTCACTATGGAACTCTAAACAAACCAATTAATCTGCTAGTTCTACAGTATTAGACATATAAAATTAACTGTGAGCGGCACAGTACTATAGTGGTTAACACTGCTGCCTCACAGGGTTTACAGTAAGTCCCAGCTTGGTAATTTTCTATGCAAAAGTTTGTACATTCTTCTTGTTTTTCTGTGAATTTTCTCTAAGTATACCAGTCTTCCTCCTGTATCTTAGACACAGGTCACATTAATTAATGATTCTATAATTGATCTGTCAAAATAAATGTGAGTGAGCTGTGCCTCCTCCTCCAATTGCCCTTCTGACGACACAGAACTAGATCAAGTGGCCTGAATATGAGTGGAATCAACTTCTCTATATCCTTGTCATATGCAAGTTGCTTTTCATGTCAGAATGAATGTAGGTATTAATTTTCTGATTCACCTTTATCAAAAAAAACAACAACATGGACATTAATCTCTCCCATATTAAAAATAGATGAAATAGTACTATGTGTTTCAAATGTATGTACAACTCTTCAGTGTAATTGCACTGAACAAAATTAAAATAAAAATCCATGAGTTGCTGAACATGCATGTAGTTTTGCAGGCCATTCTTTTTTGGTTTGATATCTTTTTTTAATAAACATACTATGTATTTCAGAATCCTGTATTTATTAATATAACATAACATAACATTTTAAATCAAGTTAATCCAGTTCAGGGTCACTACAGGCAAGACAGCAACTAGCCCAGTAAAGGGCAGCAGTCCATCACTGGGCCTATTCACCCACACTAACAAAAGGTCAACCTGCAATCTTCAATTAACTTCACATTAATGTCTTTGCAGAATCAGAAAAAGGCACATTTGTGCTCCAACTGCAGAAAATCTGAGAAAACTGAAAATCATTTTTTCTAGCAAGATATGATTCTGCTTGTGGGTGACATGACAGAGCTGCAGTTAATGTTTCTTCTCTATGTAGCCAATATCTTGGATGCAAACCCTGAATCCAGTTGTTGCCCAATTCCCCTATCTGCTTGGGTTTTCCTCAAGGTTCAGGTTTCTTGACAATACCCAAAGATGCTCCAGTTAAGTTTACTGGGAGTTAAAAATTTATCCACATGTGAATGTGGGTACATGTCTGAATGGATCCTGCAATGGACTGGTGGTCCAACTAAGGTTGTTCCCTGCTTTGAGCCCAGTACTGCTCTCTCCTCAGTGACCCTAAACTGGGTTATGGAGGTTTGAGAATGTGTGATTCTGTTCATATCACTTAATAAAATAGTGGCCAGTAATATATAATGTTAAAATCACAACTTTAAGTAGGGAAAGTCCTATGCTATATGCCTCGGATTTTTGAAATGACCTACATATTGCACATTCGCAGCTGTGCCAGTCCTTTCTTTCTATGAGCTTATTAAAATATGTAACTGCCAATAATGCTTAAATATAGGGTGAATGTCAATTCCAGCTATATTGACTGAACTTTCCAACCTCATTAGATAGAGTTTTTAGCATCCCTTTGGATGCAAGAGTAATCAAAAAATTCTAAGAGTAACTGAAAATAACAGTGTTCAAACAATGCAAAGCAATACATTTTGAGAAACACAGATGTAACCATTTCTTAGATGAGAATTGCTTAACATATCCTATAAAAGAAAATAATGGCGTTATTCAATTCAACAACCACTCTACTTACACATTATTCACACCCTCCTTTCTTAAATTATGACCAGGTTCATTTTCAGCATCTTACCTGAAGCTGTCATCTGAGCCAGAAAAAGGAGGTAGAGAGATGTAGCATCCACTTGTAGGTGCCCCCATTGGTCATCTCCAACCACTGTGCTGCAAGTGCTTGTGGAGTACTTTGCATGAAGGCAGTCTTTTGTACTCTGTGTATGCTTAAACTTTTCCACTTTCTCCACCTGAAACAAAGATTTTGCTTATACAACTTATAGAAAATGATGCTACACTCTTAACTTACTGTTTAAAGTTACAATATTTTGAATTATATAATCTCTATGACTTATAATCAACAGAGGTAGGCATTAGCATGACAGAAATGTATCCAGAAAGCAAAACCAGTCTACTAAATGCCAAAGAAACCAACTGCATGAAACCAGAGACTCCCTGGAAATCTACACAGACAAAGCAAAAACCGTCAAAATCAAAAAAAAGCAACTAAACTGAGGGCAATAAGGTGGCAAAGATCTACAAATAAAAATTTACTCCTGAAAATATTGTGAATTATAAACATAATGTCACTGTCAGATTTATATAAACCAATCAACAAATAAAAATGCTAAACATTTACAACAGAAGAAATTTCCATTGAAAGAGGCAAGAGATGAATTTAAAATAATTGTAAAAACAAATATCAAATTCTTTTAAAGACCTTTATCTGTAATTTTCATCTATTTTATTTTGAAAAAAATATTTCAATGAACAGCTGAATTTGGAGAGTATTTGACCTAAGATATACAGTTTTCCAGTCACAACAAACTTTCATTCAGGCCACACACAGTCAAGTCTGCAAGCCAATTCCCCTTTTTCACTTTCACTTGCAACACAAAGTGGCAGAAGAAGCAACATCTGATAAAAAATTCATATCTTTTGTTTTCGAAAAGCCAATAACAGCTTGATTTCATGTTAGCATTTTTAATAGCTTTATGAAAAAGGTGGTGATACACTACAAGACATTCAGTAGATACATTCATGGCTTTAAATGATTTATTCCTTTTAAACACTAGTTAGTTTAACACAGGATCACAAATAGCCAGAGCATATCCCCACAACATTTGGTAAAAGGCAAGAATCAACCAATAGATGGAATGCTAGACCTTCACAGGGCATACTTATACTGGGCTAAATGAGAATTGTCAATCAACACATTTTCAATGTTAGGAAAAAACTGAGAACCTGCTGAAAACTACCATAAACATGAAGGGAATATGCAAACTCGATACATACTAGTGACCATGTTGGGACTCAAAACTGAGATTCTGAAGCCATGAGAATGTATGTTTGACAAGTACACCTCAGTGTCAATCTCATTCTGTACAGTATACATTATTTTTAATACATATGTAAAACAATTTTTGAATATAAAGGCTTAATTCGGTTTGATTTAAGTAGCGCTTAGTGCTTATTATATTCTTTTTCAAGCAAATCAAGACTAAAGTGAAGAAAAATTTCATAAAAAACTGAAAATGTACAAGACATTATATCATTACTGTAAGATGGGAGGAACTAGAAATAAACCTTACTCACCTGCCTCATCATACACTGCAATAATCCCTGCATCAGTTTGACAACGCTCTGAAATACAAACCAGATTTATATTTCTAGTGTCTGCCAGTGAGAAATAAACAAAATTGAAATTTTTCCTAGAAGAAAGTAATCTACACTTGTTCAACATAAATATTATTATACATAAATATAGACTGTTTAGACATGGGTAGAGTAGTACTCTTGCTTTCACTGAGAGCCCAATGAATCAAAAAATTAAAGTAAATATCCAAAAATGCAGAATCTCTCCTTCATTGTTTATTTTATACAGTCCCCCTTACCATAAGCTTGGTGTGAAACTAACAAAAGCAAAAAAACATATCTGTCTAAATCCATGGCCAACATCTTAGCTGCTGCCTTCAATAAATTACATTCTTGTTTATTAACTTGTAGATAATTTTTCACATACTTGTTCCTGTCATCTACAATGGCTGAAATCTGCTTTTCCACTTTTTGTCAAGCCAATGTTCATACTGACTAATGTTTTTATGGAGTATGTCATTCCTCTACAACTGTAATATTATTGATCTGATTACGTACCATGTAATACTACTTATTATAAAATATTCTATCAAACTAACAAAATAAAATAATATATTGTTAGACTGGTCTAGCACTTCTGCAAATTTGTGTTTGTGAACAACTAGCTGAAAGGTTTTATCATTTTTGCCTATTTTTTTTTACAGGTGGTGTTTGGTTATGTACTAAATAAAGCAGTGTGACACATTTGAGATCCACAAACTGGGAAAGAGTAGACACACTCTCTTTGGCAGAAGAATGAACATTACCTTTTTTGTTGTTCTATCTTGCCACCTACTGGCAGAAACATACATATCAGAATTTAGAATTTTGTATTTTTTAGCATATACCGTATATCCACTGTTCATTTTGTAAACCTGCTTACTCCAATTTAGAGAAACAACTTTTTAATAGATGCTCTCTACCATAGCCACAATCTTCCAATAGCCAGTCACCCCAACACCATCACTTCCCCGTATATATTTTACTTCAGACACTTCAACTGGCATGGCAAATGATGAGTCCATCTCTGATTATTAGTACGGTCTATCTTTAACTGGTTACCAAGAGAGGAGACAAATGAAGAGGCTGCACACAGGAAAAGCTGCTGAACTGGATGGAAACAGTCCTGACATCTTTCAGTACTTAAGGCTAGTGCTGACAAACTGTGTTGTATCCTATATCAACTGTTCAGTTTGTTACTAAGGCTCCAAGAATGTGTCACTGTTGTGGAAAACATCCTTCATTCTTCCAGTTCCAAAGATGGAAGGCACCTCTTCATCTAATGAGCACAGACTAATGGTCCCTACTTTCCACATCATTAAAAACGTTGAGACGCTTGTCCTGGACCATATGAGTCCACGTGTGAAAGGACACTTTGACTCTGTGACTTACCTTTCAGACAAAGATTGGAGTGGAAGACACAGTTATCTATCTGCTGAACAAGGCTTATTCAAATCTGGATAAAGCTGACAACACTGTTGCAAGTGCGAAACACATGTCATGTACTGTTTGTATTATTTGGCAGATACTATATAACATATTGTGACAGATAGGGGGCACTCTTGCTCCCTTGAACCCCTGTCCACAACTCCAAACACCAGGTAAAAGTCCACAAATTGACTTTATTAATCTTCCACAGTGCACAAAGCACCCTCTCCTCCACTATTCTCATAAACAATCACAAATACAATCCTCCACTCCCAGACACGTTGCCACCCTTCCACCCAGCTCAGCTCACCGTCTGGGAGCTCCCATAGTCCTTTTATATCTCCTGACCCGGAAGTGTTCTCCATCCCCAGTCCATGTGACTCTCAATCACTTCCGGGTCAGGTACAAGTCCTTTTCTTCACCCCGGAAGCACGTCATTCCTCCTGTCCACGTGTGCTTCCGGGGCTTAGGGAAAATACTTGTTATTCCTCCCTGCAACATCCCCTAGTGGCCCCCACGGCATCCAGCAGGGCTGCGTATACAAACTACATTGTCCATGATGCCCTGCTGGTCTTCTGGGGACCTCCATACTGCAAGGAAGGCTCTAACTGGTGGCTTGGGGGTATTGGCCGGGATAAACGGCCGGCCATCCACCACATATATATATATATATATATATATATATATATATATATATATATATATATATATATATATATATATATATATATATATATATATATATATATATTGTGAAGGACAGTCGGGTCCCATGCCCGGTAGGGACGCCTCTGCTGCTTATGTTCCGGGGGAGCCGCCATGGGAAGTCCAATACCTCCCCCGGGATGCTTGGTGGCAGCCTCCCTGGCCGTCGGTGACTCCCCAACCACCCGCAGGGCTCCATGGGAGATGGAGTCCTCCACAGCTTGGTTGGGGCCCGGCGTGGTCGCTAGGGGGAGCTGCCTGCTTCCCACAGCCCGGCTGGACGAGCTTTCAGCCCCACCCGGAGGTGCAATCGGGACCAGGTGGTTACTCACCTGGAATGCTTCCGGGTGGGCTATAAAAGGGCCCAGCCACCACCACTCGGCGAGCCAGAGTTGGGAGGAAGAAGGAGACGAAGCTTGCCTGGGAGGAGTGGTGGAGAATTGTGAGTTTGTGCTTTGGGACTGTGTTTGGGACTGTGTTGGGCCTGTGGGACACGGGAAGGCGTGTGCCCACGGCTGAAGAAAATAAAACCTGTGTGTTGTTGTACACGCTTGCCTCTGCGTGGTCTGTGCCGGGTCGGGCGCTATATAGCGCCTTTCACAATATATATATATATACACACACACACAGTATACGAGGGGGTACCCAAAAATTAACGGAATCTGTACCTGGCACGAAGTCTACACTTAGTTGCGAATTTCGCCGTTATGTGTAGCATACTTGCAGTATTCTGTGGCAGTTCAGTTCGTACACCATTCCGTGTCGGCTTTTCTTGGTGCTTATTAAACATATCCTGTGATTTTTGTGATGGGTGATCATAAACAACAGCATTAAATTTTGCTTTCTCTTTCGGAAAACAGCTGCTGAAACTGTACTGATATGCTTGAAACTGCTTTTTAAAAAGAAGCTTTAAGTAAAAAACACGAGGGAAAATGTCACTTGAAGACCAACCAAGATCTGTCTGACCTTCCACAATTAGGAAAGACAAAAATCTAGAAAAAGTTTGCAATGCAATTTATGAAGAGATTTCTGAATTGACTTGTGTCTTGGAGTTCTTGCCACCTTTCTTACTCGCCTGATCTTGCTCTGCGCGACTTTTTCTTGTTCCCGCATATGAAAAAAGAACTCAAAGGAAAGAATTTTTGTACCGTGGAGGAAGTCAAAGAAAAATCACTGCAGGCATTGGACAACGTTCCTCTTCAGCAATTCCAAAAGTTTTTCCACCAGTGGGAAAACCGTTGGGACAAGTGCATTCATTCACATGGAGAGTACTTTGAAGGAGACTAAAGTTTCAGTAAGTAAAAATTATTAAAATTTTTTTTCTTCAATTCTGGTTATTTTTGGGTACCCCCTCACTATAAATATAATTGCGCTCACAGAGTTCCAGGGTCACACATTAGCTGTGCGATAATTGTAGGCGTGACACTGGCTTGTTTAATTGTTTGAAATTCTGCAGTTAGCAGTCTTTTTTGTTTCTAATTTCCGTGCAGATGCTTTTCACTGTATTCTTCAACGAAGAAGACAGTACAGCCTTGTAAACATTAATAAATCTTTCATTATTATTATTATTATCTCATCATTACTATTATTATTATTTCAAAGGGTTGCATGTGCTTTCTTTTTCAGTAGTGTGAGGGGAGGGCTCCTTTAAGGCTTGTTTTAGATATTAGCTGCAGCACATGACTAATAGTGCATGCAAATTAACTATGTGGCACTGTGCTGCCAGTGCACAGAGATCAATGCTATATTTCCAGAGGCAGTGCTCATAATATTGTTATTGTGATCAGCTAATGTACCCCTCAAATGAACATTTGTCTAAGCTGGGAAAATATTTGGTGAACAAGAGCACCGGTGAATAAAGCATATTCATTACAAAAAATGCTTTGGTATATTCCGTTGATAAACACTATTTAGCAGAAGTGTGTCAAGAAACTACCTTTATAACTCCTCACTGTGACTGTTCTCTTATCATTACCCAAGTCAGACTATTGTTTAAACTTTTGTAATTCATGAATGTGTTTTGGGGGTTTTGTTGTTTGTAATATTTCAATATTTCTTGAAATTCTGCAAATATCTCCTTAATAAAGTTCTATCTATCTATCTATCTATCTATCTATCTATCTATCTATCTATCTATCTATCTATCTATCTATCTATCTATCTAAGTAGCTTCAGGGGCACACTAAAGCACAACAAATTTAATGTTGCTAACTAACTTCATGTACATGAATAAATCATAGGATATTGTGAACAAAATCTGTAAAACTGATGGTTCACCTCAGGGCATAGTGATAAATACTTTTGGCATATGAAATGTAGTCATCTACAGCAACTACTAATTGTGAATTAAACGTAAACGGTAAAAGAGATACCTGTTCCAGTTCATAGGCTTTGGCCTTATCTTCATCTTGATCAGCATTCTTTCGGTATGCCATTCCCAATCCCCAGACTGCCAGGATGCTGTAGACATTATCTCGGACCCAAGCATCTTTCTGTTCCTGACTTGCTGGCAGCAGGCCTGTTACAGGGTTCTGGAAAGTTGGAAGATAGACAGTGAATATGTTGAAATTATGCCAAACACATAAAGTTATTACAATTAGTGAATTACAGAATTGGGAAATGGAAAATGGGTAGATGGATGGATGAAATAAATTATTTATATAGCAGTATCAGGTCTGGTTTCTGCTATAAGCCCATTAATGCTAGGATAGATACTGGCTTTCCACAACCCTAAAGCAGACTATGTGTATTCATTCATAAATTGAAGGATGAATATTAATGCTAGATAACAGACACATTTCTTGGTTGAATGCCTATTTATGCGTTTCTAGTCTGAAATTGTTGTTATTAATATAGTGCATCCATCCATTATTCAACCCGCTACATCCTAACTACAGGGTCACGGGGGTCTGCTATAGCCAATCCCAGCCAACACAGGGCACAAGGCAGGAAACAAACCTCGGGCAGGGCACATACACACACAACCCAGCACAATTTAGGATCGCCAATGAATGTCTTTGGACTGTGGGAGGAAACTGGAGTGCCCAGAGAAAACCCACGCAGACACGGAGAGAACATGCAAACTCCACGCAGGAAGGACCCGGGAAGCGAACCCAGGTCTTCTAACTGCAAGGCAGCAGCACTACCCACTGCGCCACGGTGCCACCCTAACATAGTGCAATATAGTTAAAATTAAAGGTACTGATAAGATAAACTACACTCTCCTACTCACATATGAATCTCTGTTTAAAGTTCATATTGGTCAATTTGACACAAGTTATTGACAAATTGTTTTTAAGTATTGTCTGATCATGTCAGTACTACTAACAAAACTCTGCCATTTGTTTACAGCTATCATAATGGGATGTTGAGGGGGCTCACATTATGACATTCCAAAAAATGACCCACAGAACATTTGTTCTGAATTCCACTGGAACTACAGTAATGCTCCCCTTTTGCTTGACCAAACCCCACATGTGCCACATTGTAGCAAAGATTAGTATTTCTCAAGTGACAAAAGTTTACAATTCAAAGCTCAGATATATTTTGAGCATTAGATAGATAGATAGAGAAGAGACCAATTGTGATGGCTAGATGACTGAGTCAGAGCATCTCCAAAATGGCAAGTCTTGATGAGTGCTCCTGGTATGCAGTGATTAGTATCTACACAAAGTAGTCTAAGGATGGGCAACTGGTGAACCAGCTACTGGGTCACGAACACCCAAGGCTCATTAACACGCAACCGTCTGGTTCAATCTCACAGAAGATCTACTTTAGGACAATTTGCTGAAAAACATAATGTAGACCACGAGAAAAGGTTATCTGAACAAACAGTGCATTGCAGCTTGTTTTAGTACTTTAATTATCCCCAAGGGAATATTTAGCACGAGACAAAGCAAAGCATTTCATATTGACAAAATGTGTGTGTAATTACTGTATGTTGCAAGATGGAAAAATCTAAACCAGAGTTAAAATTACCATCATTGAGAACATTATAATTGAGGCAGTGCTATTAGCTGGGAATTCCTCACTTCTCTTAATAAATCTTAACTGCTAAACTGAACAGCTTTAAGTCTTTTACACTCTACTTGCTGCTTATTTTAGGAGCGCTGGTGACTTTTGAAAAGTAAATGTTATGAGGTCTTAGAAAGGCTTTGGATTGCTTAATGATCTTGAATACCAATGATAAAGCTCAGTTTACAAAGGGCATCCTTTTTATTTGAATTAAAGAAGAAATTTTCCTCTTAGATTGTGGCATTGTCTTGAAAGACAGCCTCTTAGAATTGTGGCATTGTCTTGAAAGACAGGTTTACAATCTACAAAGGTTCTTAGAAATATACTATTGTGATCCTGGTAGTCTTAAAAGGTGGGGCCTGATAAAGTATCACATCAAACAGATTGAAATAAAAATGAAAAGACTTCACAAGGAACACAGAAACAAGCAGCCATGCCTGGGGGCAGGCTGGTATTAACTATGGAGAGTCTGATACTTTGGTTACACAATCACAGTAGGGCATTATAGCATTAGAAATGGTTGTAGGTAAAGTGTAATGTTTTTTTTTGTATAACAGGCAAGAGAAGGACAGGTCTAAATGACCTAGAATGCTGAATGTCACCGTACTGATAAGGAAGCAGCAATAACATGTACAAGAGATTGAAAAGTTCTTGCTACAGACACTAGATTCAGCATGCTTTGCTTAGCAGTGGAATTAGTCTTTCCAACGCAAAAGGTATTTCTATCTTTACTAATGTTATGAATTCTTCAGATTATATTTATGATGTCATTCAGCGCTATTTTGCACCAGCCTTTCTGCAAATTCACTTTTTGGGATTTTTTTGAATGGGGGCTACCATGTTGTTGTTTTTAGTGCCATTTAGTACTAGACATGAGGTTATAATGTTATCTTGCATGTGATGTCATTTCGCTACCAACATTTAAAGGAATAATTCACACAAAAATAATACTTTTTCATATATTACTTATCCTATGCAATTTGCACTAATGGCCGAGAAATATTTTTAATCTTATGTTTTCATGCACAATGGAGATAACAACATTTCTGATAGACTAGGCATCTGTGGTGACCAAAGCCGGACAACAGTAAACACTATCAAAAATGACCATGAAAAAAACCTCACTTTATTCATGTTGTATAATCCATGTATCCACTTGGATGTTCACAAAGCCACAAACACATCTACAGTATTTTAATAAAATATTGTTAAATAAACCACTTTTAGAGAAAGCTAAATGTTTTTGGACTTCCTGATGAGATTCAGAAACCAAGCTGTGAAATGTGAGTTCTGCTACTGAAATTTGCTTGACAGTAATACCCAAGACAACTTATAAAAACACTTAAAAATGGTAAAAGTTTTCATTTTTTCTTCTTCATTTAAATATGATGTGGAACAGTAGATTTTGTTTTAGTCAAATATAATTTGTTATCAATTCATAGGCAAACTCAGTGTCTGATGAGTATATTACAAAAGTAAATGAAAAACATTTGCATTTATAAGAACTCCACTGCCCTGCCTCACACCTATAAATACAGTTCTTTACTGTGATTTAGTACTTTATTTAAAAGTTAACAATTTTTACTGTGAATTTTGATGTCACTTCGTTTCATAATTGTATGTCACCACATTGTGAGGTTACCATTCTCTGTTTTTGAATTGCTGTTGTAATTTCCCATAATCCTTTGGGAAAACACAATTGGTAACATCATCATATGTGAAGCTATAAAGATCACCACAAGAGTTCCTTCTCTATCTGAGATTTAGATATAAACATAGCAATTAAGTGACTATGTATTTGATTTTGACATCTGTTTATACTCTTTAACAGCAATTCCTGCAATTACTTTTGGTTTTGATGATCTTTATTTTTTTTTTTTGCTTGCGTTGTCGATCTTGTGTTGCATTTCTAATGTGTATATATGACATGTAATAGAGCTGCCAGGAAAGTGGAAAACAGGAAGGCTTGAGAAGGTTTATGGATGTGGTGGTGAGAGAGGACATGCAGGCGATGGGTGTAACAGAGCAAGATGCAGAATACAAGAAGATTTGAAAAAAGATGATCTGCTGTGGCAACCCGTAACAGGAGCAGCCAAAAGAAGAAGAATAAATACCTTCTAGGTTTGTTCTTGTTTTGAAGCTGCTATTTTTCTGAAAACTTCTTTTGGTCATGAAATCCAAGAGATATTTTTTTTCCTTCACTGGAGGTTTTATTATTTCCATTCTGCACTGGCCATCTGGCTCCTGGTATAATTGTTTATTATATGAATTGTACTATATTGATTGTTTATAAATTGTTTATTTAATTATTGTTTTTCTTTGTTTCTAATTACTACCATTTCTAAAGTACTTTGAATTATACCTTGTATTGGAATGTTAGTCGTTTTCCAGCTTGTGCTATATAAAAATAAATGTTATTGTAAGGTGAATGTTCACAAACACATACTATTATTATTTTAAATGTAAAAAAAAACTTTTAAACTTTTCCTGTCTTCATAAAATTATCCCTTTTTATTCAAATAACGCCAAAATACATGAAAATTGACAAAATTAGTTAAAAGCTTTCAAACTAAAATCTTCCAATACAACATCCCTTTATTATTTACAGTTTATTAAGTCTATTTACTCGTTACACTTGTTAGTTGAACACCTACCACATCGTCACCAACACTAGTTTCTCACACGTAAACCAACAATAACATTAAACAAACAGAACAAGAAAAAATGATTCAAAAATACATCAGAATTAAATGGGCAATTTTACATAGGGGAAGGAGGAGGAGGAGGTGAAAAAGTCAGATAAACCATGTGCACAGTGCATTCTGACAAGTGCAGAGCCTGCACAACATCTTTTTTTATAAATTTGCTTCAATATGGTTAATCAAATTAAGTTTCAAACTCAAATGAAAGGTCTTTTTCTATCTTTCAGAGCCATAATGCTCAAGTCCACTACTACACCTGACAGCCATTCACATAATAAGATGACTGACATTGTTTGTCCAAATAACTAGTATCAGGGCTGCATGTGTGAACACTGGTATTCATAACCAGGAAAATTGAGCTTTGTTAAGGTTAGTAAAACAGAAAGGATATTAAACGACTTTCCTCATATACAGTACCTGTATTTTCATAAATCTGTTGTGTGAATTTTGCAGAGAAACCTATTGTGACGGTTTCCACCTTCTGTCATTTGGTCTTTCGTTTTTTTTATTATCATGGATTGTTTGCATCCTATGGATTGCACTATAATTTAAAATAATTTGTAAAGAACATCGAACTTGCTACTGTAAAAATTGTAAAATTAAAAACTTTGTAACTGAAGGGTTATTCTCATTTGGAAGTTCATGTGTATGTGAAGTTTTCTCTCAGCAGTAATACAAAATTGCTGTGTTTAAAGAAGCTCAGTAAATTGTTCTCTCAAGTGCTCATTCTATCTTTAGCATGACCTATGATCAAATTGCTTGCATGTTTATTTTTAAACCACAATTACAATGTCTAGAGATTTTGATTATGTACTTGACTGATTTTTATGTTTTCTAGTAAATGTAATGTCCAGTTTACTACATTACCCTCTGGTCAAAATTAAAATTCATTAAGTTTCTGAATCACGTTTTATTTGTCTGCTACTTCTTTGACATTTGTCCTCTGCAGATTATCCAGGCTCCGTCTCTGGAGCCTATCAGTTTACAGCCATTATGTGGTGTATGGAACCTATCAGTTTACAGCTATTATCAAACAGATTCCTATAGACAGATGCACTCTACTTCTGGAAATACCTGATATAAATATTCCAGGGGAAAATTTCCATCCACCCTGAGTGGCTGAAAAGAGGGGAGTCCACTCTGGTGCATTTGTCCAATCAAGAAACCAACAGAAACTATTTTAGTACACTTGTTTTTGTTCTTGTAGAAACAAATGTAGCAAATGCAAGACAATGTCACTATTTTGGTTTGTTTCTGTTTAAACTAAATGAATTTAGATAAGTAAGCAGAGGAAATTGCACTATATTATGCAAAATAAATGTTTTGGAATGTATTAACTTAAAGAGTATGTTTTAACTATATAATTTGGAAGTATTATGAAAACAAATCAAATCTTTAGTAATTGGGTCAGTAATCTGAAAAGATGACTACTGCTCTCCTTATGCTGTATATTAGTATGATTTTTTTTTCAACATGCACCTTATTAAAGTCCACGCAACTGTTAACAGCAAAAAGTACATTTAGTGTACTTTAAAAAAGATGTCAGGCTCTAACACAAAAAGAACACTTACTGGATTAAATCTTTTTCAGTTTTAAAAAAAGAGCAATGCTTTTTGCTACTGCCTCATAGCTGCCTCATCTGGGTTCAGTTTCTGGCAAACACTATCTTTTCATGATATGCTCACTGCTGTGATAGCCCAGAACACCATTTAAATGGCTGGTATTCAGATAAATTACAGCACCTGGAAAAGTGTGGTCAGGGTGGTGGATTTCAAGTTTGAACACTCACTGAAATATATTATATGAAAGATTGAACTAATTCATCATGGTTGGAATTATGATTCATTACTTTCATATTCTTCACTAAAAATAATTCCTAGATATGGCCCCGGCTCCTGTTGATGGTGTAATTTAGTAAATGGGTTCTGAAAATGGATAAATGGATATACTGTATGGATGGATGGATGGATGGCCAAACTGAAGCTTTAAACAAATGGGCATGTGTGTTAATGCAGCAGATGCTGCTTCTATTTAATTGTACTCAAACCATAGTTTAGTTTTTAACAGAAGTGTCACTTGCAAAGAGGTTGTTCTTCTTGTGTTTACTGTATGTTGCTTTCCCCTGGTACCCTGGCTTCTCCATTGTGGGAAGTCCAGTCCTGATACACACAGGCACAGTGACACACAAGTCCAAAAACATGCTTTTTATTTTCTTTTCTTTGCCCTTTTCCACATCACCGTGCCAAATTCCCAACAGCACTATTGCTCAGTCCGCTCTTTCTTTCTCTGTTCTTCTCTACCTTTTATTCTGCCGCCTTCACTCCTCCACACAAGCTCTGTCCTCCACCTCCTGACTCTGGCTCCTCGAATGGAGTGAGGCGGCCTCTTTTATATTGTACCTGGATGTACTCCAGGTGCCCCCTGACTATCTTCTGGCAGCACTTCCCAATGTGGCGAAAGTGCTGCATGGGCACCCAGAAGTAGGAGCACCTGGATTCTCTTCAACAACAACAACATTTATTTATATAGCACATTTTCATACAAATAATGTAGCTCAAAGTGCTTTATATGATGAAGAAAAGATAAATACAAGACAAAGTAAGAATTAAAATAAGACAACACTAATTAACATAGAATAAGAGTAAGGTCCAATGGCCAGGGAAGTCAGAAAAAAACAAAAAAAAAACTCCAGAAGGCTGGAGAGACAAAATAAAATATGCAGGGGTTCCAGGCCATGAGACCGCCCAGTCCCCTCTGGGCATTGTACCTAACATAAATGAACAGTCCTCTTTCTATTTATGGTTCTCATGGAAGGACTTGTTGATGATGGTCATGTAGACTTCTGGCTTTTAATCCATCAATGTAGGAACATCATGGTGTTTTGATTAGGTGGTGGTGGCGCAGATCGCCACCACAGAAAACCGGGAAAAGAACCAGAAGAGAGAGTAGGGGTTAGTACGGACAGCATCTCATGATGTGCTGGAAGTGCTGCAGTCCAGGGCTCCGGAGTTGTCCAGGTGCCCCCTGGCGGTGGCCACGGGCCCCAACGGGGTTGAGTTTCCAAGTTCCAATCCCATGGACCCGTTGCAAACCAGGGGGGTTGTCCTCTTGTGTCCCAGGGGAGATATTGTCTCTCTACCAGTCCTTCCATCTTTCAGGCATCCCAGCTGGGCAAGAGCCCCAATTGTCCGCCACACCATATAGTTCAAAACATGTTAAATGTGTCTACTTGGCACAAATGAGGCAGGCTGGAGTATTAATCAGGGCTGAAACTTCTCTACCTCATTGCTGCTGTCATATATGAAGAAAAATCCTATTTTAAACAGCATTCATGAAAGTATGCTTTGAACCATTTCAGTGGGAACTTACAATGAATAAGTTAAGATAACCTTTTAAAAAAGGAGGCTGACAGAGTTTATTTACAACATGTCATATATCTTGCAATTAAGAAATGGACTGCAATGAACACCTGCTGTTTCCCCATGCCATTATATACGAACATTCATAGTCTTCATATCCAGTATGTAATTAGAAAAATGTAAACAGAAATCAGAACACCATAACAAGTGATATGATACTGGTAAAGGTTTATGATTTTAAGAAGAGTTATATACAAAAACTAACTGGCCCAGTTCACCATTAATCACAGACTACTGGTCAAACAATAAAATCTAAGTGATGCAGCATCATTGGACTGAAAATCATTAGCCGGGTCTGAGGAAATTGACCTCCCCACTGCACGTGGTTCTATTATATATCCAACTGTTAATTCTAAAGCAGTATGGTCCATTCTCTGCAGGCGTAGCAATTTTAGCACCCACAAAGGCACAAGAACTGTTGATTGATTTATGCTATTAATACGTTTTCACACCCCATGTCCTCATTTGCATTGGTTTCATCAAATATTGTGAGCAGTTTTTCATTTTCTCAATAGGAACCTTCCTCAATTCTTACCAGTGAAAGGGCTTCTTCTGCAATTTGGAGGAGGTCAGGAACATTTAGTGTGAATAGACCCTTTTAAAAGCTCTATGGCAGACACTGCTGCAAGAAGCCGTGACCATTGCAGCAATACTGGGGAACACAAACCCTGAGGAAAGGCATCAATGTAAGAAAGGTGCATTTTCTGCACTGGTATTGGGGAGTTCTCCATATTTAACACAGAAGTAGTGGAAGACCAAGAAGGAGTCAGCTGTGGCAACTGCTGAACCCAAAGACTAGGAGTGGTGAGGCTATAGTAAACTGCTTTCAGATCGTCTTCAAGGGTTCTGGCAAACCATTTAATAACTTGGTGGGACATTTTCTAAGTTGCCTTTAGCAAGGGTTGAAAAAGTTGATCTTGACTGATTGAACTTCTTCTTCTTCTTCTTTCAAACAGTAAAAAAACATAAAACCAATGGACTCTGCCATCCACAAATGCAGGATATGGTGGGTCAGGATCAAATTCTATAGCTGGAGTCACCATAGTGTTTGAGAAGCTCTGTAGTCACAGTCTACAAGTATGGTTGAGATATAGTCAAAATTTGAAATAACTGAATATTAATGGATTAACATGCAATGGTGCAAGAGGATAAGAAGAAACATGTTCCAGTTATCAAAAGATAACAATTCTCAGTTTCCTAAGAGAAGTTTATGTTAAGGTACTGGAACTTATGCTCTAGCTGATAGCTGAACCTCTATTCCTATAGAAACAATGCAGATTCTGCAATGGTAGTGATACTACAGACATATTTTTGCCTAGTTATTTGGGAGATTATAGCACCAGTAATGTTCATGTGATAACTAAATTATTTTACTTGTTCTTCTACATGTCTTTCATCATCTATTGTAATATGTTCTGGGTAATGATACAACAGAATGATATATCAAGTACAAGTATCAGAAATTAGGCTATTGTGTAGGGTTACTGCACTCTAAACTATGATTAGGATCTTGAAGTACAACTTTTTCTTCTGTGGATAAAGAACCATCAGCTGAACTGTTCTAAGCATCTAGTGAGGCTATTTCCAAGTGCTTCCTGTGGGAGGTTTACCACAAAAGTATTTTGCCACTACAAAAGTTATATGGAGAGTTAGTCAGTAAATGACTAGTAAAAATACCAGATTACTGAACTAATGCCAAAAAGACTAATTGCTCAGTATTTATAACTCATGGATATTTAGGAAAGATAGTTTATAGGCCATTGAGAGATGAATATCATAATTATTAATTGAGCTGGGCTAGAGGTAGACACAAGTCATCAAGGCTGACTAACATGCAAAGCTACAAAACACTGGCAGAGAAACTTCTTGACACATTCATGTAAGACATAACCAGGATATCTATTAGACTTAAAATTACAAAGACTGCAACATATACTGTTACTTATTTGCTCATATTGTGCCACATCATTTTAGAAACTGGAAAATTTAATTTAAGTTAATTTTAAGGGAAAATACCATGTTAATTGCACAAATCAATCATTCATTTATTCAGTCATTTTCTGAAATAGTTGTAAGGGACAGCTGGGACCCTTGCCTAGCTTAGATGCCTTCAGAAAGGAAGGATAAGGGGAGATAGCATGAACATGGATTTGTCTTACCCAGATTGCCAGATGGAAGCCCCCCCTGAGCTGTGGCAGTGCCACGAATTCCCCAGAGTCTCATGGGAACTGGAGTGTTTTGGCTTAGCTATGTTGGATTCCTTGGGCATCACAAGGGTGAGCTGTGGGGAATAACGAGCCTTACCTTGTTGGGTTCCAGCTTAAGACGTAAGCACTCCATGATTACGGGACACTGGAAGTATTTCTGGGTTTAATATGAAAGGAGATACCTGCCACTACTCCAGGAGCCAGAGTCAGGAGGAGAAAGACGAAGCTCACATGGAGGAGCAGAGGAGGCAGAGAGAGAGGCCAAGAGACACGAAGACAAAGACTTAGAATGTTTGCTGTGCTTTGTAACTGTGATGGTGTAGTGTGAAACACTTGCTGGAAGGGTTTACCACAATAAAAAAAAACTCTTGCGTGCTGCACTTGTGTCCAGAGCCTTTTTGTGTCTAGTGTTTGGGAAGCTGCAGTGCCCCCGATGGTCACACAATACAGGATTGTTATGGGGCCAAAGTCTAATCAAGTAGTGTCAGAAATAGGGCAAAATCCAAATCTGAATGAGAAGCTACTTCATCAAAGAACAGCATCTTGCACACAAAAGTTGTTTTACTTGCATTTCTTTAATATTCTTATGCTATTATCATCTGTCATTTCATTTTCAGATTCCATCCATCCATCCATCCTCTTCCGCTTATCCGAGGTCGGGTCGCGGGGGCAGGAGCTTAAGCAGAGAGGCCCAGACTTCCTTCTCCCGTCACTTCTTCCAGCTCTTCCGGGAGAATCCCAGCGTTCCCAGGCCAGCCGGAGACATAGTCCCTCCAGCGTGTCCTGGGTCTTCCCCGACTCCTCCCGGTTGGGCGTGCCGAACACCTCACCAGGGAGGCGCCCAGGAGGCATCCTGATCAGATGCCCGAGCCACCTCATCTGACTCCTCTCGATGCGGAGGAGCAGCAGCTCTACTCTGAGCCCCTCCTGGATGACTGAGCTTCTCACCCTATCTTTAAGGGAAAGCCCAGACACCCTGCGGAGGAAACTCAGTTCAGCCGCTTGTATTCGCGATCTCGTTCTTTCGGTCACTACCCATAGCTCATGACCATAGGTGAGGGTAGGAGCGTAGATCGACTGGTAAATTGAGAGCTTTGCCTTACGGCTCAGCTCCTTTTTCACCACGACAGATCGATGCAGAGCCCGCACCACTGCGGATGCCGCACGGATCCGCCTGTCGATCTCACGCTCCATTCTTCCCTCACTCGTGAACAAGACCCTGAGATACTTGAACTCCTCCACTTGGGACAGGATCTCTCCCCCAACCCTGAGAGGGCACTTTTCCGGCTGAGGACCATGGTCATTTTTTAGATTAGTTTTAGTTTTATGAATTGTTTGACCATTTCTATTTTAGTTTTCATTTTTGGTAACTTACTTCAATTTTATTTTGAGATAGCCATTTCTGTTTAGTTTTCATTTTAATTAAAAATGGCTATTTGATAAAGATTACAAAATACACTTTGCACCTAATTATCAAAGGAATTGAGGAAACCTGCAGATTTGGCCACAGCTATACATACTGAGGTTTATTTTGTGAATGTTTTAAAATGTATGTCACTTGCACTGTGGCAGAGACAGGTTTTGACTGTAGCCACATTGGACATTTTAAATGTTGAATTAAGAACTCCACAGTAACTAGTCTCGCAGATCCAAACATATACAACAGATATAGATAGATAGATAGATAGATAGATAGATAGATAGATAGATAGATAGATAGATAGATAGATAGATAGATAGATAGATAGATAGATATAGATTTAGATGATTTCTAAATAGAAATAAATTCCTAAATAAATATACACTCTGTGTTAACTGTTTAAAAAGCATGGAAGAGCTAAAATGTAGACATACCTAAAGAGACAGTGGAGCGTGTGACGTACTGGCAGCAATGCTGACACTAGTTGACCTTTCACAAGTTGCAGACATTTTTTTTATTAAAATAGACCATCCTGTTTACTATAGTTCAGAAGAAAACAGGTGTACAAATCAGTAGACCCTAAGTCTGTTTCACTATATGAGTGTTTTTCATACTCTACATTCCAAGAACTATATAGGCCAGGATAGGAAACTGTCAGATGTTGTCATCTTTCCAGGAAAAGGGTGCCACTACATAAAATCTAAACAAGGCAAGGTCAACCACAAAATATTTTGGTTGCTCTGTTTCTGCCTATCAAATCCCCCAACTTAGTCTAAAATTTATAATAACGGTTCATGCATGAAAAAATCTGAAGGCATGTCTGGTGATGACTACAACATAAACCAAATGCT